>NC_045162.1:610681-635681 GCF_900700415.2 Clupea harengus | reverse complement strand
CCAAGATTAAATGGTCTAGAAAAACACAACAAGCGATTGCTACAGAATATCGCAAACTATTCGGCTGCTAATCTACTCGTAGCATATAGCCTAGGAGTCTTAGGTGAGTTACCAGCTTGAGTCTCCTTTAGAAATGTATTATAATTTATATAAGTTTATATATAAGTAATATGTTTTCAGTGAGAGCGCAACAGGATCCACACAAATGACACAAACCGAGTTAGACATCACGTCATCGTTACTCAGCATGTATGAGTTCACAACTCCAGCCGACATCTATGACATGAAGCTGAAAATACAGAACGACACAGGTCCTATGCACACAGTGTGTGTGTGTGGGGGGGGGGGGGGGGGATTTAAATAGAAATGAGTGGCATTACTTCGCTTGAATTTCTGCTCTCGTTCCCCGGGTGCGGGAGGAGCGGAGGGCAGTTCCGACCCGGTGACCCAACGGGGTGCGCGAGGGGAGGGGATTGGGGTTCGGGAGGGGAGGGGAGGTGAGGGTCGGGGTGGAGCACACACGTGCTTAGCTTCAGTCGGCGGGTGAAGCAACAGACAGACAGAGCTACTGCGCAACTTTTCATTCAAGGGCAACACTGTCAGAAATTAACGGTTGGCAAGTTAACAGGTGCACTACGGCGGAACGACAAGCCTACAAACTACAATCACCGCGAGGCCCGACACTCCATGCAAGTCCCCTAAAGTTTGTTTGGAAACACTTTTCGGTAGTTGACTGATCTCACCCCAGCGGTGATCCTGTAGAGAGAAGATGCACGCCGGCCAGAAGGACACCACTTACACGAAGATCTTCGTCGGTGGGCTGCCGTACCACACGACCGACTCGAGCCTCAGGAAGTACTTTGAGGTGTTTGGGGAGATCGAAGAAGCTGTGGTGATCACTGATCGACAGACCGGGAAGTCCAGGGGATATGGATTCGTAAGTAGCCCAATCCTGTCATCCATATCCCTTAGAAAAAAAACTGCTTCACTAGAATGGCGACGAAATATACCCTTTAGGAATATAACACCATTGTTTGAGCTGAAATACTCACTTTAACCCGAGGAAGAGTTTAATATATAAGTGTGAGTTAAAGCGTAAATTAAGAGTGCACTTTCCCTCGTGGTGTGTGTTGGTTAAGTGTAGTGAAAGGTAAACAGGCTGTTTGGATTGTGTAATTGTGGAGTCGAGCTTGGAGCTGAAGTTGGTGAGATCTGTCAGCGTCTGTAGCTGAGAGAGACGTGTGGGCGAAGGTGTGATCTATGCTCCGGTGTAGGCCGAGTTGTCCCCTGTAGTCGAAAATGAATCGACCGTAACCTGTTGCGGCTCTGTAATCTGGCAAAGGCTTCGGTGTCCTGTGGTGCATTCCGTGTCCGTGGCACAGTGCCCCCGCGAGCTGGTCCAAGCGTTCCATCTCCCATGTTCGAGTGTTCTATTAGCGCCCCCCCCCCACATTCACATTTACATTTACATTTAGTCATTTAGCAGACGCTTTTGTCCAAAGCGACGTACAAGCAGTGGTGTCAAAAGTAAACACATTCGTTACTCAAGTAGAAGTATTGATACTGGAGTTTAAAAATACTCTGGTAAAAGTTGAAGTATCGACTTAACCTCTTTACTCAAGTAAAAGTAAAAAAGTACAGGCTCTAAAATGTACTTAAAGTATAAAAGTAAAAAGTAATCTTAATAAAATAAAAAAAAATAAAAACATTTAAAGCTAAACTAGTTGGACTTAATATAATTGACACGACTATAAGAAATAGAAGCTTAATTTAATAGCTGATGAGTGCTACATGGAGCCCAAGACATGGTAAAAAATGTCATACAACACTATAATAATGCTGTCAAAGACAACAAACTTGAAGAGCATGTTTTTCTCAAACTTTATTGGAATTCAAGTAGACCTCCACCCCATTTCCACATTCGTCTCTCATCAAGGGCTCATAGGTTCATAGTCTTCGCATATTCTGCCAGAAATGCAAGCTCGACAGGAGTAAACCTGTTAAAATAACAAATAAAAAACTCAAAATGTCATATTTATTTCATGGAACACCTTCAATTCAATAACAAACCAATTATGTAATGCTAATCATATGTGCTGAGGGTTGGTAAATATACTGTATATTTAGTGTTTTATAGCTTTTCAATTCAAAGTGAAAGAATATAGATATAGTTCAGTTTTAAAAATTAAAAGGGACAGGTACATACATGGGTAATTCTAGTCGCATTCAAACCAACAGGACAGCTCAAAACAAATGTGACACTAAGGACTACATTAATTATTTTGGCGTGATACATGTTTCAGTTATCTCCCAGGACAATCACAAGCCTAACTAACACATTTCCTGTGGGAAACACTGATACATAAACTTAATATTAAATAGCCTTATATTAGCTTACTACTGTGCAGTGGCGTTTCTACATTAGGGGCACGTGGGGCATTGCCCCACCAGATCCCCATGGCGCTGTTTTGCAAGTGCAAGTTAAGCGCTAGTCAAGGTGCCAGTTAGGAAGGGAGCTGCTCTCTGAAGAGTTGGGTCTTCAAAAGCTTCTTGAAGGTAGAGAGGGACGCCCCTCCCCTGCCTGGGTTCTCTCTGTGTCATATTCAGTACCCTGGGCTCGGAGTACAGCTGGAGTTTCAGTCCTCTGCCCTGTCCTGAATGTCTTGTGCGTGTGGTGTGTGTGTGTGTGTGTGTGTGTGTAGGTGACCATGGGAGACCGTGCGTCAGCAGACCGAGCCTGTAAGGACCCTAACCCCATCATCGATGGCCGCAAGGCCAACGTCAACCTGGCTTACCTGGGGGCAAAGCCAAGGGTCATGCAGCCAGGTAAGGCTGGTACACACACACACACACACACACACACACACACGCTCTAGTTAGTGTGATGGGCAGTGTAGTGTGGCGCTCTGACTCATCATAAATAGATATAATCAGAATTCTAACAGTCCTGCAGTCCTGAGTGCTTCATGTGATTAAACTGAAATGTGTGTGTGTGTGTGTGTGTGTGTGTGTGTGTGTGTTTGTGTTACTGTCCACCAGTGGTGGAGGAAGTACTGAAGTTTAGTACTTAAGTAAAAGTACAAGTACCCAGGAAGATAAAAGTAAAAGTACTACATCAACAATCCTACTTAAGTCAAAGTAAAAAGTACTTACTTTTAAATTTACTTTAGGTATTGAAAGTAAAAGTACTCACGCAATGGGTTGTCTCTCAATGTCTAGGCTGTGTCATTTTGATAAAGAAATAGCTACTGGTAATAAATGCCTCTACAGATGTCACTACTAGTAATAATTATAAACAACAACATTTGTTAATTGGAAAGGTTGGTGTACTTATTGTGCCTACCATCTGTAATACTGTTCACACTATATCTTACAATTCTGCGGATGACAAGTTATCTACCAGGGATTATTTGCAAAGTTAATACCATTAAGACAAACCAATAAAGACACCATGTGATATCTTTAAATCTTTTATTTAATTGTAAACGTGTAAAAAAGGGAAACATGGAACATGAAAAACAAATGTGATTGCAGTGTTTCCCCTACCGTTATATTAGGGGGGCGCCCCGCCCCCCCAACGGCACCCCCCGCCCCTCCTGGAAGGTCAAGTTAATTTTGTTCAATTTTATTTTCTATAAAGCGCCAGGTCACAACGGAAGTCATTTAAGATTACCTTTCCTATAGAACAGGTCTATAGCTTGTTATTTTATTAAACAAAATAAATAGCCTTATGTTATTTATCTTATTTACACAACGGCATGTAATTTCTGTCTCTACATGGTCGCGCGATTACAATTCTCTGCTCTCTGTATCACGCATGGCGGAGTTCCGCCACGATGCGCACAAACACACACACAGACACGTGCGCGCACACACAGGTGAGCACGCTCCCACCAGCGGACAGAATTGGGCTTAAGTGCAAGTTCAGTGCACAGCTACGGACACTTAAGCTTTAAAAAACACATTTCCAGGCGTTCATGAATCCAGCGATCTTTTCCTAGGTAGGGTCGAGAAAGAGGCCTAATGAGAATGGCTACAACAGACGTGGAAACAGAACGTACGCCCATGTCCGCACCGAAAATTCAGAAATAGATCTGGCTTCCATTTTTTAATCATTTTCCGCGAGTTGTGCGTGGCCCTTTTTACATAGAGTCTGGTAATAAATCTATGACATGTAATGAACATTATTTATTTTGCTGTGAATAATGAAGGAAGCAATACATCTGATTATTTCCCAAACCCTCAAGAGCTGTTGCCATGGAGATTTAACGTTACTTTCTGTTTGAAGATAAGGTAGCAGCTAGTGTTGAAGAATGGATGACTTTAAATTGGACGACTTTAGATTAATATATGAAATTGAACATTAACACCTATACGGATAAAATAAATAAACAAGGATAGCAAAACTGATTGAAAAGCATAGAATGAGAACGGCAGAAACACAGGCCGGACGTTAGAGACAGATCACTTTTTTTGCGTCATATGAAGGCTGAGACATTCATAAGATTTTATTCAGTCTTACTGATGGTCCTTTTGTAATGCCAACATGTGCACTTCGTTGTGGATAAGTAAAGCCTATTCTGCTACATTTTTGTAGTCCTGGTAATCTTTTGTTATTTTTCAAACAAATAATTCAATTATAATTACAAAGAGGACAATTCGCAACTTTATATCCCAACTTTCACTTGTTTTCGGCAATTTCATTGCAAAAAACACCTACAAATAAAAACTTTCATCGGAACTTTTTGGAAAAGCTCCTGCGAAATCAGGAATTTTAGGCCGCAAATATCTCAAAACATTTTCTTCCAGAAGGCCAAAAAGGTAAACTGCAGTGACAAAAGCTGCACACTTTGGGGATAATTGTCATAAAAAGACATGTTCCGATGTTTAGTTCAATGTACAGTTAAAATAATTGTTCAGTTGTTATATTGACTGCTGTCATTAAAAGAAACACATGAACACCATGATTCCTTTAAGCGTTTGTGTCGGTGGCCGCGCCGCGCACCGTGCCGCGCACCGTGCCCCCCCCCCCCAAAGCTGTAAACCTAGGGGAAACACTGGATTGTAAAACTGGACAGAACAAGGCACGCTAGCTTGACATAGCTAACCTACCAGCTTTATCTTACCACTACGTTAAATATATAATGAAGATACAATCATGTTTTTTGATGCTATTGCTGTATGTCAACATGCATTTCGCTAGATAACATTATAATATCATGTCAGTAAACGAATTAAATACATATATCAATATTCAAAAGTCAGGGACATTAACTTAGCATAGCAATCACTCTGCTTACCTCGATATGCTACTTTAAATTTGAGGGCGAATTATTGAAGGCTAGCAACTCCTTTTTTTTGAATAGGGCCAAGGGTGGCTCATATCAGAGGGCTCAGTTCAGGCCGACTCTGGATCCATGTTGAATAGGCAGTAGTCAGGCTGAATGTTCAACTATAACAGGCAAAGCTACCGCTAGTGCTGCTGCCAGACGCGCACTCTGATATCATTGGAGTTGATAGAGCCACCTGATTGGTTTAAACTTCCAAAACAGCAACGCAATCCATAGTTTTGTGTAGGCAACATTTTGGCGAAACTGTGTTCATAAAATGTAACTAGTAACAACACATATTGTAGAAATGTAGCGAAGTAAAAGTATAGATAATAGCTAAAAAATGTAATGGAGTAAAAGTAAAAAGTATGCACTATTATTTTTACTTAAGTAAAGTACAGATACGTAAAAATTTACTTAAGTACAGTAACGAAGTAAAAATACTTTGTTACATTCCACCACTGCTGTCCACCAATCCTGGCTGTTCTTGTTGCTGTCCACCAATCCTGGCTCTTCTTGTTGCAGGGTTCTCCTTTGGAATGCCCCAAATCCACCCAGCATTCATCCAGAGGCCTTATGGGTAGGTGACAACACACACACACACATCCTGAATCATGACGTTTCACGTATCGTGATGATTGTGTAAAATGTCTGGGTCGAATCGTACATCAGGACATTAGGGGTGAGATTCGGAGTGTCCCAGGGGCAGTCACTGCTGGAGGGGGAGTTACAGAAGCCCTCTGGCATTTCTTTGGGTTTTGGTTCTTTCTTTCCAATGTTGTCTTTGTTGAGAGTGGCCCTGTGTGATGTCTTTCTGTGTGGGTTGTCTTTGTCAGGTGTGTGATGTTTTTGTCAGGTGTGTGATGTTTTTGTCAGGTGTGTGATGTCTGTTTAGGGAGCGGTTCTTCAGGTGGACGCGCTGGAGCGTACCTCACCTGTCTCCAACCTGATTGCCTGTAATGATGTTTAATTCACCTCTCTCTGATCTGATAGGCTGCTGTGATGTTTAATTCACCTCTCTCTGATCTGATAGGCTGCTGTGATGTTTAATTCACCTCTCTCTGATCTGATAGGTTGCTGTGATTGTTTAATTCACCTCTCTCTGATCTGACAGGCTGCTGTGATGTTTAATTCACCTCTCTCTGATCTGATAGGCTGCTGTGATGTTTAATTCACCTCTCTCTGATCTGATTGGCTGCTGTGATGTTTAATTCACCTCTCTCTGATCTGACAGGCTGGCTTGAGGACTAGCAGAGGGCGAGTGTTCTGTGGGGCAGAGCCCGTGTGTGTGTCCCTAGAACTCAAGCACACACACGGACAACACGGTGATTGGCTGCATGGGTGCTGTTTCAGTTTGGAGATTCCAGTTGTGTGTGTGTGTGTGTGTGTTCCCATGTCCTCTGCCAGGGCAGTGGACTGCTGTGTGTGTTGGACTGGTTTGGTGTGGCTTTGAGACACTTGCTCAGAGAGGATAGTGGACTTGAGGTAATGGTGGCGGTGTGTGTGTGTGTGTGTGTGTGTGTGTGTGTGTGTGTGTGTGTGTTGTGATGTGTTGTGCTGTGCTCAGAGGGTTTATTGTGCTGCAGAGTGTGACCTCACCTGTATCTGTGGGTAACATCACTGTCTGATTGTTGTTGCCGTGACGTTGTTGCTATGGAGATCCTGAGGCGATCACTCCGCCCCAAACCCTTTAGTTAACCCCCTTCGCTGCTGCTGTTGCACCTTACACACACCACACACACACACCTTACACACACCACGCACACCTTACACACGCCACACACACACCTTACACACGCCACACACACACACCTTGCACACACCAAACCCTTTAGTTAACCCCCTTCGCTACTGCTGTTGCGTCTACATTCATTCTTTACTTCCACAACACACACACGCCACACACACACCTTACACACGCCACACACACACACCTTACACACACCACACACACACACCTTACACATGGCACACACACTTTACACACTTTACACACACACCTTACACACGCCACACACACACCTTACACACGCCACACACACACCTTACACACGCCACACACACACACCTTGCACACGCCACACACACACACCTTACACACTCCACACACACCTTACACACACCACACACACACCTTACACACACCACACACACACCTTACACACACCACACACACACCTTACACACGCCACACACACCTTACACACGCCACACACACACACCTTACACACGCCACACACACACCAAGCCCTTTAGTTAACCCCCTTCACTGCTGCTGTTGCACCTTACACACACCTTACTCACACCACACACACCTTACACACGCCACACACAAAAGCAGTCACCCTCTACATCAACACTCACCTGAGTCACCTCAACATCAACATCAACACTCACCTGAGTCAACATCAACATCAACACTCACCTGAGTCAACATCAACATCAACATCAACACTCACCTGAGTCACATCAACATCAACATCAACACTCACCTGAGTCACATCAACATCAACACTCACCTGAGTCACATCAACATCAATATCAACATCAACACTCACCTGAGTCACCTATACTTCAACACCATTAATCTTACCTTAAGAGAGATAATGAGGGAGGGGAAAGATGGAGAGATGAAGAGATGTACCCAAATAGGCTGTTGTGCCGGATCTCAGATTTAGTTCCTCAAAGGGCAGGAGCAGCTGCAGCAGACGGCCCACACACACACACACACACACACACACACACACGTACCACTGCAGGAGTGATGGATCCCAACAGACACACACACACATCTACCACTGCACGAGTGATGGATCCCAACAGACACACTGACAACAGGTGGCACACACACACACACACACACACACACACACACACACACACACACACACACACACACACACACACACACATTCCCAAAGCCCAGAGATTACCCATGTGTTGTGGTGATTTACAAAGCACCTTTATTTAGCCTTGAACTTTAGACACATCACTGAGTGTCCCAGAGACGGCCAACACACACACACACACACACACACACACACACACACACACACACTCTCTGAGTGTCCCAGAGACGGCCATGAGGAGGCCTAAATTACCACAGCACCGGACCAGCAGTGGCCTAAAACAGCTACACACACACGCACACACACACACTCACATGCACACCCACCCACACAGAAACACTCACCCACAGACAAACACACACACTCACACACACTTGAACAGTAGTACAGACACATGCTGTTCTTTAAGGAGATACCTGTACATTCAGAGCTTCATGGTGTGAATGCCACCTCCCCAAAAATACACACACACACACACACACACACACACATGCATACATACATACACACACACACACACACACACACACACACACACGCACACACACACACGGCGCCCTCCCCAAAACCTGCTCTTGCCCCCTCACCAACCCGTCTGTCTCTTCAACCCAAGAGATTCAGTCCCAGTCCAGCGCGCGCACACACACACACACACACACAGCGCCAGTCTTCTCCTGTCTGTTCTTGGGTTCATCCTATTGTCGAACTGTTCTCACAGTACAGTGTACAGACAGAAGCCCACTAACAGTTAAATCTTTTGAATTAGTAAAATATGTTTGTTACCAGAAGTGTATGTCTGAACACCAGGAGTCGATTTAAACTAAGAGTTCTTATCCAGCAAAGTCAGTCATCTGTTAGCTAAGAGAGTCAATGCACACATCTGTGGGCCAGAGTTTGGTCATACCAGGGGGTTTAAAGCTTTAGCCTACAATAGAAGTGTTTTAGCTTATTATAGATGTTTGGTGAATGGTGACAAGTAAGTGTAAGCTAACAGAGAGACTACAGAGAGAAGTGACATCGAGCTGAGAATGACCATAGAAGGGGAACTTCTGGCTAACAGTGAGGCAGTCTGGAGCTGTTAGCTTGAGCGCTAGCAGTAGAGCTGATAGCTGTAGCGCTAGCAGTAAAGCTGTTAGCTGTAGCGCTAGCAGTAGAGTTGTTAGCTGGAGCGCTAGCAGCTGTAGTGCTGGCAGTAGAGCTGTTAGCTGGAGCGCTAGCAGTAGAGCTGTTAGCTTGAGCGCTAGCAGTAGAGCTGTTAGCTGTAGCGCTAGCAGTAGAGCTGTTAGCTGGAGCGCTAGCAGTAGAGCTGTTAGCTGGAGCGCTAGCAGTAAAGCTGATAGCTGGAGCGCTAGCAGTAGAGTTGTTAGCTGGAGCGCTAGCAGCTGTAGTGCTGGCAGTAGAGCTGTTAGCTGGAGCGCTAGCAGTAGAGCTGTTAGCTTGAGCGCTAGCAGTAGAGCTGTTAGCTGTAGCGCTAGCAGTAGAGCTGTTAGCTTGAGCGCTAGCAGTAGAGCTGTTAGCTGTAGCGCTAGCAGCAGAGTTTTTAGCTGGAGCGCTAGCAGTAAAACTGTTAGCTGGATTGCTAGCAGTAGAGCTAACAGAATCAGACAAACAAACTTCTGAAAGGATGGCAGACCTCTTGGCAGACATGAGGATGAGTTGCAGTGTGTGTGTGTGTGTGTGTGTGGGTGTGTGTGTGTGTGTGTGTGTGTGCGTGTGTGTGTGTGTGTACCCACATTCGCTATGGCACCCTGCCTGTCCTTCTAGAATGTCAGGGTGGCTGAAAATAGCCACTCCAGACCCTCTTGTCACTCTTGTTGTGTGTGTGTGTGTGTGTGTGGGTGTGTGTGTGTGTGTGTGTGTGTGTGTGTGTGTGTGTGTGTGTGTGTGAGGACAGATATAACACTCTAACACCTGTTGTTCTGCATGTTGCTGGGAGGTTTCCCTCAGTACATAAAGCAAAACTGCCCAGATACAAAGAGCCACCATAACTTCTCTCTCTCTCTCTCTCTCTCTCTCTCTCTCTTTCTCTCTCTCTCTCTCGCGCTTTTTCACACACACACACACACACACACACACACGCAATCATAAAAATACACGCGCCCATTCCTCTATCTTCATACAGTGGGGAAAATAAGTATTTGAACCCCCCCCGATTTCGCAAGTTTGACCACTTGCAAAGAAATGTGTGATCTATAATTGAAATAGTAGGTGTATTTTAACAGTGAGAAACAGAATATCAACAAAAAAATCCAGAAAACTGCATTTTAGAACATTTATGACTTAATTTGCATTTGATGCAGAAAATAAGTATTTGAACCCCTAGCAAAACATGACTTAGTACTTGGTGGAATAACCCTTGTTGGCAAGCATAGACGTCAGACTTTTCTTGTAGTTGGTCACCAGGTTTACACACATCTCAGGAGGGATTTTGGTCCACTCCTCTTTGCAGATCCTCTCCAAATCCTTAAGGTTGCGTTTTCAATGGGAGGGAATGAGGGAATGAGGTTCAAGCCCAATATTCCACGTTACATGGCCCTATCCATAGTCCCCTCGATGCAGTGGAGTCGTCCTGTACCCTTGGCAGAGAAACAGCCCCAAAGCATAATGTTTCCACCTCCATGCTTGACGGTGGGGATGGTGTCATATTCAGCATTCTTCCCCCTCTAAACGCGGCAAGTCGAGTTGATGCCAAAGAGCTTGATTTTGGTCTCATCTGACCACATCCTGTCTCCCAATCCTCCTTAGAATCATTTAAGTGTTCATTGGCAAACTTCAGACAGCCCTGTACATGTGCTTCCTTGAGCAGGGGGACCTTGCGAGTGCTGCAGTACTTCAAACCATTACGGCGTAGTGTGTTGCCAATGGTTTTCTTGGTGACTGTGGTCCCAGCTGCCTTGAGATCATTCACAAGCTCCCCCTGTGTAGTTCTGGGGTTATTCTGCACCTTTCGGATGATCACAGATACCGCACGAGGGGATATCTTGCATGGAGCCCCAGACCTAGAGCGATGGAGAGTTGTTTGGTGTTGCTTCCATTTACGAATAATCGCACCAATAGTTGTCTGCTTCTCACCAAGCTGCTTGCCGATGGTTTTGTACCCATTCCAGCCTTGTGCAGGTCTACAATCTTATCTCTGACGTCCTTGGTCAACTCTTTGGTCTTGCCCATGGTGGTGAGGTTGAAGGTGTGAAGTATGATTCTTTGGACAGGTTTCTTTTATACACGTCACCAGTTGAGATCAGGTGTACCTTGTTAGGCCTAATGAGGACTAATCTGTGTGCTTCTTGGGCACATAAATGGTCATTGGGAGCCAGAATTCTTGCTGTTTGCTTGGGGGTTCAAATACTTATTTTCTGCATCAAATACAAATAAAGTCATAAATGTTATAAAATGCAGTTTTCTGGATTTGTTTGTTGATATTCTATTTCTCACTGTTAAAATACATCTACCATTACAATTATAGATCACACATTTCATTGCAAGTGGCCAAACTTGCGAAATCGACAGGGGTTCAAATACTTATTTTCCCCACTGTATGTAAAATGTAGTTTCATGGATTTGTGGTTATTAATGACGCAACGCAATGACACACACACACACACACACTCTCTTACGAAATTTTACAAATGTTGAAGTTAGCACAACAGTGACTTGCATACACTTTGTCCCGCTCCCTTCTCACACACACACACTTGTGTTTTTGGGTGCGGATTGGTGGCCAGGCCACCGGGCGGGCGCTGGTGAGGGTTCTTTAGGGTTTGGTGTGCGGTTGTAGTGTTTTGGTGTTCTGGGGTGTTTGGTAGTTTGCAGTGTTTTCCTTGGTTTGGTGTTTTGGGGTGTATTTGGTTATTTTGGTTTGTTTGACGCCTGCTTTAGTAATCACCAACAATTGGCCCTCTTCTGAGGTACGGAGTGTGTCGGAGTGTGTCGGAGTGTGTTGAGCCGGACCTGGTGTGCTTAGGCTGCAGACTCTATAGGGTTGCCATGAGGGAGCTCACCTCTCTAATGCAAGAGAACACACACACTGAACAACACACACCACACACACCTTACACACACCTTAGACAACACCACACACACACCTTCAACTTCCACCACCCTAAAACCATCACAACCTCATTTACATTTGAACCCAACCAGAAATACACACACACACAATCACACCTGTAACACACACACACACACACAATCACACCTGTAACACACACACACAATCACACCTGTAACACACACACACACACACACACACACACACACCTGTAGGTATGTTGGATGCCCGCAGGTCTGCCCTCTGTGTTGTTATGGCAACCCTATACCCCGTAACCCCATCAGCCCTGCTGAAGTTCCTGGGCTCCAGTGCTGGTGTGTGTGTGTGTGTGTGTGTGTGTGTGTGTGTGTGTGGGAGCGTGTTCTGTTTGCCCTGAGCTGCTGTGACCTCTGACCCTTGACCTTTGCTGTGCTGCAGGATCCCGGCGCACTACATGTACCCCCAGGCGTTCGTCCAGCCCAGCGTGGTGATCCCTCACGTGCAGCCGCCCTCCGCCAGCCCCGCGGCCGCCGCCTCGCCGTACCTGGACTACAGCGGCACCGCCTACGCCCAGTACTCCGCTGCCGCCGCCGCGTCGGCCGCCGCCTACGAGCAGTACCCCTTCGCCGCCTCGCCCGCGGCCACCGGCTACGTGGCGTCCGGAGGGTACGGCTACGCCGTGCAGCAGCCCCTGCAGTCACCGGCACCGTCGGCCTCCGCAACCGCCGCCGCATTCAGCCAGTACCAACCACATCAGATGCAGACAGACCGCATGCAGTGAACACACACACACACACACACACACACACAGCCAGTACCAACCACATCAGATGCAGACAGACCGCATGCAGTGAACACACACACACACACACACACACACACACACACACACACAGCCAGTACCAACCACATCAGATGCAGACAGACCGCATGCAGTGAACACACACACACACACACACACACACACACACACACACAGCCAGTACCAACCACATCAGATGCAGACAGACCGCATGCAGTGAACACACACACACACACACACAGCCAGTACCAACCACATCAGATGCAGACAGACCGCATGCAGTGAACACACACACACACACACACACACAGCCAGTACCAACCACATCAGATGCAGACAGACCGCATGCAGTGAACACACACACACACACACACACACACACACAGCCAGTACCAACAACATCAGATGCAGACAGACCGCATGCAGTGAACACACACACACACACACACACATACACACACACACACACACACACACACAGCCAGTACCAACCTTCAGTCAGTTAAATGCACAAACTATAAAGTACAGTGAACACACACAGAACCATATACCTCTCACACACAAGCAGTATCGAGAATATACGCACACACACACACACACACACACACACACACACACACACACACACACACAAAGGGAATGGAGGAATGTGCAGGTACTGAGGGATGAGCCCTTTCGGTTCCAGCCTGGCAGAGGTGCTCAGGCTCGGAATAAAATGGAGATTTGACTTTCATGTTTGCTCTTGGCATCATTATAATGATTTAGATTTATGTCTGTTTTCTTCACAGTATTTAATATTTATTTAGTAGGAATTTAATTTATGTTTGTATGTTTGCATCTCTGAAGATGTCTGTTGTTATTTGTTTCCTGTTGGGCTCTGTAAACAGTTTGTTTGTTTGTTTGTTTGTTTGTTTCTGATCGAAACATGAGTCTAAGGATGCTGTAACTGTACGTGACATTATGTGAATGTGCATTACACCACTACACTTGACCATATGATATCATATGTGTGTGTGTGTGTGTGTGTGTGTGTGTGTGTGTGTGTGTGTGTGTGTGTGTGTGTGTGTGTGTGTGTGTGTGTGTGTGTGTGTGTGTGTGTGTGTGTGTGTGTGTGTGTGTGTGTGTGTGTGTGTGTGTGTGTGTGTGTGTGTGTTCGCGTGCGTGTGTGTACATACCAATGCAACTTGATGGGAGTTCAAGTGAAACCTGACGACAGCTTTTCCCTGGGGCCTACACACACACACACACACACACACATACACACACACACGGATATACACACACACAATCGAACAGAGATATAGACAGAGACGTATATATATAGGGGGCATGTTCTATAATGAACAAAGTCATGGGGGGGGGGGGCAGAAGCTCTAGTTTTATTACTAAGGCTTTTTGGAGAGCAGATTTTCTCTTGCTGTCATTTTATAAAGCGTGTGTCAGCAGTAGGGGAGCATTGTTTAAGTAAGTTTTATATTTTAAAATTGTGTGTGTGTGTATGTCTGCAGTAGGGGGGCATTGTCTAAGTTAGTTTTATATTTTTCTCAGGAGTGCTCAGGTTGGGATTCCCATGTGTGTCTCATGCCCCCTAGTGGCCAAAAGGAGACCTACATAGGGCTGCCACAGGCTCATCAGATCAGGGGGGTATTTCAAGCACGTGGTTTAGTGACACCCCTGGGTGTATGTGGTAAACCTCCTGAAATAAGAGCCCTGTGGCTTTGTGTTGCTAGGAGAATGTACTTGGAATAGCTGCCATGTGTATCCTCTGCAAAACACACACACACACACACACACACAGGGAGACACACACTCTAAAGAGGTATTTTACATTGTTTGTCAATTTTATACTTGAACATTTTCTGAGGAGAGATACTTGTCAAGTGGACATTTTATGTATTAGATGTCCAGTGAGCTTGGTTTCTTCACTCACACCACTGAAAGTGTATTTTTACATTCTCATGTTCAGAGGAAATTATCATTTAAGAATCAAATCAAATAAATCTTACAAACATACCTATCTGAGTCTCCTTATGGCATACTATTCTGGTGAATAAGGATGTGTGGGTGCGTGAAAGCTTGCAGCTCTGGAGGAAGGGAAGCACACACACACACACACACACACACAAACTCCAGAACTCTAATAAGACTATCACACTTCCGTGAGCCTCTTGCAGCCACAGACATCAGTTCCGGTGAGATCTCAAGATTCCAAGTGCAGCACTGAACTGCACCAAGTGAAGAACAATTGAAGTTTCTAGAACCTTTTCTTTATGACCTAGAACACTTCTGGAACTCTCCCCCCCCCCCCCCCCCCCCCCCCCCCAGAATCGTTTGTAGAATACGCGCCGTGAAGTGCCCGACGTCGCTAAGGGTGTGGCGCGAGCAGGATCCATGTATGGTGATGGTATGGAGGTGAAAGTATGGATGATCTCGTCTCGGTTTCCGCAGGGTGGGAGGACATGTGCTATGTCTAAAAACGTCACTGACAGCATGTGTGCCTAAGATTTATTACCTAGGCGTCAGGTGATGATGCCAGCCATCTTTGTGTGTTATGTTTCAGCCTCAGGACGGTATGAAGTTTGGAAAAGTCAGTTGTCACAGACATATCATGAGCAAGGGCGCGAGAGGCAGACAGGTGCTTCAGCCCGCCGGCACTGCACGCGACACCAGGCGGAGCTAAACCTGTACGAGTTAAACATTACAGACATTTCACAGATTAAAAGCAATAGTTTTGGACGATCTGTTATAAGTGTAATTGTGGCTGTTTGTGATGATGCTGTAGGAGTGTGATGTGAATCAGTGTGATGTGATGTGATGTGAATCATTAGAAACGCAAGAGGCGACTGATCACTCGGCCCACGTGCTCCCAGTTTGAGACCCAGTTTAAGGTATTTCTGAACGGACCAAGGCTGTCACTGGAGCAGACAGCTATAGGTAGGTCATTCCACCACCGAGACACCCGGACCGAAAAGAGTCTTGCCTGCGATGTCTTGCTGCGGAGAGAAGGCAAAGACATCAGACGCTCAGCGAAGTTAAAAAAGCATAAAGGCCCTGATGCTGAGAGATCTGCCGTCCCGTGACCATTCCGCGGTGGTTGGAGTGTATACGCATTTGTGTCAACGTGAGCGTGAGCTACTGGGTGACCATGATTCAGAAAATGATTAAATACACAGTCACCGTAAATACGCCAGTGAATGGTGTATTGTCAAAAGATTAGTCAATGTAGTACTTTAGTAAATATAAATAGGCTGGCTGGCCCCGCCAACTCAACATATGGACATCAACAATAGCGGCGATTACGCACACGCTTAAGTTTGACATCATAATGGCGGCGTATGGGATGCGGGCCTACGAGATTTCAACGTAGGTCAGTAGCTCTAGCCTGTGTGGCTTACATTCCACATTCTCGATTGTTTTATATATATTTTTTAATTTGCATAACTCGCAAAATCGCAAATTACAAACTAGCGGACAGGTCTCAACTTGGACAGGCCTGGCTTACGCGGCCAGACGGAGGAGCGCGCGCAGGTTAACGGATGGATCCGGAGGAGAGCCACGAGTCCTTACGGCTACAGAACGATAAACTGAGGCAGGAGAATGACGACCTGAAGCTGATGCTGGGACTGATGAAGGAGAACCAGAGCCTCCGGTCCAAACTCTTCGGCACTGACGTGTCCATTGATCACGGTCCATTAGGTGTGTTCTTCTGAGCGGGTTCGCACATTTTATCTATGCAGTAAGCTACATGTTCCACTAGAGGGTGCCAGAGATCTGCAATGGAAGAGATATGGCCCCTCCAATCCTCCTTAGAAGTGAATGTTCAGGGACTCTAAAAGTACAATCCATGGGTGTAGCCACGGGTGTGTCTGTGCCACATAACTGACAGCGGCGTCGCCATAGACATATATAGACGTACATGTATATATGTCTATGGGCGTCGCGACAGGCCCGAGCTGGAAGCTGATTACGTTAGTCCACAGCAATGACAATTCCGTGTGAACCCCCTTGAAATGTATGATTTTGTGCAAGAGGGAAACTACAATGACAACCCCAACTCCCCACAGTATTAACAGCAACGCCGTGAAATGCAGCTGTCTGTCGCAACAGAAATTCTGTGGTCATACTATTCAAAACGAAATGGAAATATGGAAACGGTTTAATCTGTCCCTGCAGATACATTGGCTGTCAGTTCCAACAACAAGTACCTAGTAATAATTATAATTATAATAATAACGGTTGTACCCTATTTAGCAGGCTAAATAATAGCTTAATAATAATAACGGGTGTACACTATTTAGCAGGCTAAATAATAGATTAATAATAATAACGGGTGTACACTATTTAGCAGGTTAAATAATAGCTTAATAATAATAACGGGTGTACACTATTTAGCAGGCTAAATAATAGCTTAATAATAATAACGGGTGTACACTATTTAGCAGGTTAAATAATAGCTAAATAATAATAACAACGGGTGTAGCTACACTATTTAGCTGAGTAACCTTCGGTGTTTTGTGAGGAGTTTGCGTTAACGTTCTAGCTGCTAACGTCACAGTTATCTCGCGTTCTTCTCTTCAGACCAATAGGAATCAAAGCTGTTTTCAAAGCTAGCGGACGAAACACAACTGTGCTCTTTTCCCTGAAGGAGATTGGCTTGAGTTTCCTAATGCATCCCAATAAGTAGACCTACATGTCAAATAGGATCAGTGTATCCCAATATGAAGATGACAGTGACTTTCTTCCTAAATATATAAGGTGTCCACATCGAGATTAACAATTAACATAAACAATTCCGGCCAATCAAAGCCTTGCTTCAGGGGCGTGAATGGGAAGGAGTGTAATTTGATTGTTGTTGAGCTCAGATATATATATTAGTGCTGTCAGTTAAACGCATTATTAACGGCGTTAACGCAAACCCATTTTAACGCCGTTAATTATTATTATTATTATTTTTAGATTAACGTTCTTTTTGGCCTCGCAAACTGTGTAGTAGGTTAACGTTACGGTTTGAGTGAATGGTGAGCGCGATACGGCGAAATGGATGATAAAAAGCTTCTGAATGGAAAGTTTACTTTTAAAAGTTGTGTTGTGCAAAAGAAGCGAGCTTCACTGTTGTCTGAAAATGTCAACAGGCAGCTGGCTGAAAGCAAAGAAGTAGTAGGCTTACCTTTTATTGGTAACCTAACTGTTACGGTTCATTGTTTCTGAAATAAGAAGCCTGACTGCTATGTTCCCAGCAAACTTGAAAAAAAGAAAATATTAAGCCATGGTTTAACTGCACTATAGGCTGAGTCCTTGTTTACCTGAAATGTGCACTTTATAATTTTATTTTGTACCGCCCTGTTTGGCAATGTTGGTTTTCAATAAAATAAAACATTTGCTTAAAGCAAGCCAATCCACTTTTCCATGTTGATGAGGGCATTAAAATAAAAATAAAATGATGGTAAATGGTAGATGATAAAATGACCCCCCCAGAGGTGAAGAGCAGCGGGGTGACGTGGGACGACACGCTAGACGAGGGCACCTTTACTAGTGAGCTCCTGAAGGGGCCGCTCAGAACCTCGTCTCCCTTGGAGATCACCGCAGCCAGGAAGTCCGTGCTGAAGAGCGCGCGCCTGGACGAGGACCAGCAGGACCGCTATGTGCAGCATGTCAAAGGTCAGGAGGTCGAAGGTCACCGTGTGGGGTCAAAGGTCACCGTGTGGGCTGATCTGTAGACATATATAGATAGATATAGAGATATAGATATATAGATATGTCTATGGGCTGATCTGTATGAATCCTGACTGCTAGACACTGCCTCTGCTTATCAGCAAGGGTTAACAGTTTTGTTTTGTCTCCTCTGTGTGTGTGTGTGTGTGTGTGTGTGTGTATGTGTGTGTGTGTGTGTATACATGCACCTGTGTGTGTGTGTATGTTTTGGAGTGAGAGTGTGTGTGTGTGCATGTGTGTATATCCGTGCCTGTGTGTGTGTGTGTGTGTGTGTGTGTGTGTGTGCGTGTGTGTGCGTGTGTGTGTGTGTGCATGTGTGTATATCCTTGCCTGTGTGTGTGCATGAGTGTGTGTGTGTGCGTTTGCGTGTGCGTGTGTGTGTGCGTGTGTGTCTGTGTCTGTGTCTGTGTGTGTGTGTGTGTGTGTGTGTGTGTATGTATGTGTGTGTGTGTGCGTGTGTGCGTGTATGTCCTTGCCTGTGTGTGCGTGTGTGTGTGCGTGTGTGTGTGTGTGTGTGTGTGTGTGTGCGTGTGTGCGTGTATGTCCTTGCCTGTGTGTGTGTGTGTGTGTGTGTGTGTGTGTGTCCTGCTCAGACCCAGAGCGGCTGGTGGGGGAGATAGCGTTCCAGCTGGACCGCAGGATTCTTGCTCACGTGTTCCAGACGCAGCACCGGCTCTACGGCTTCACCGTGCTGAACATCCGCCACAAGATCAGACAGGTGAGGACACACACACACACACACACACCTGGACCTGCACACACCTGTGGGGCGGGGGATCCACACACACACACACACACACACACACACACACACACACACACACACACACACATACACCCTAAAGAGTGAATGGTGACCCTAAAGAGTGTGAACCTTAAAGAGTGAATGGTGACGGCACACACACACACATACACCCTAAAGAGTGTGAACCTTAAAGAGTGAATGGTGATGGCAGCACCGTGATTCCAGCTGCTTTAGTGTGGATTTAGCTCTTTGTGTGTTAAACTCTGATTGGCCAGTCAGGGTATGCTGTGCAACTTAAGTGAGTGTAGTGGAATTCAGACATCCTATCATACCTTTGTGTGTGTGTGTGTGTGTGTGTGTATGCACTGTGTGTGTGTGTGTGTGTGTGTGTGTGTGTGTGTGTGTGTGTGTGTGTGTGTGTGTGTGTGTGTGTGCATGTGCTCTCTGTGTGTGTGTGTAAATGTGTGAGTTTGTGTATGTGGTGTGTATGTATTTGATGTATGTATGTGATGTGTGTGTGTGTGTGTGTGTAAATGTGCTCTGTGATGTATGTATGTGATGTGTGTGTGTGTATGTTATGTGTGTGTGTGTGTGAGTGTGTGCATGTCATGTGTGTGTGTGTAAATGTGCTCTGTGTGTGTGTATGTTACGTGTGTGTGTGAGTGTGTGTGTGATGTGTGTGTGTGTGTAAATGTGCTGTGTGTGTATGTGTTGTGTATGTGTGTGAGTGTGTATGTGATGTATGTATGTGATGTGTGTGTGTGTAAATCTGCTCTGTGATGTATGTATGTGATGTGTGTGTGTGTGTGTGTGTATGTGTATGTGTATATGTATATGTGATGTATGTATGTGATGTGTGATGTGTGATGTGTGTGTGTGTGATGTGTGTGTGTGTCTCCTTGGCAGGTGTGCACACACCCTGTGACGGGTGAAGTGGACGAGGGCCTCCTGGCCCAGGTGACGGATCGCTGGGTGGAGGTTATGGAGCGTCTGGGCAGGATTGGCTACAACGCCCAGGTCCACCCCTCCTTCACCGAGCTCATCGTCAACACCTACGGCATCCTGCGCCAGCGGCCCGACCCCCACCGCGCCCGGCGCGACGGCTACGGCAGCCCGGAGGACCTGCGGCGCCTGGTGGTCAACACCGTCCCCGCCCGGCTGCTGAAGGGCGTGCTCCTGCTGCACACCTGTCTCTGCTACCTGGCCCACCAGGACGGGAAGCCCCTCTTCCTGTGGTAGACACGCCTCTTCCTGTGGTAGACACGCCTCTTCCCGTGGTAGACACGCCTCACGACCCCTGTTCTTACACACACTCTCTTGCTCTCTCACACACACTCCCTCATCCACTCCGTCTTCCCCACGTGTCTCAGGTCACACAGGCAGGTGGGGGCTGGCTGGAGGAGGAACAGTACTGTGAATAAATACTGATTGATAAATATTGATCACAGAGTCTGTCGTATCTTTGACCTAGAATCAGACATTGCTTTTGAATTGTGGTTCAACAGAATAATAATTTAAAAAAAACGAATGAAACTGACCTGGACAAAAATGATGGTACCCCTAGAAAAGACTGAAAATAATTTGACCATAGGGACATGTTAAACTAAGGTGTCTCCTCTAATTAGCATTACAGGCTTCTTCAAACCTGTAATCAGTCAGTCTGCCTATTTAAAGGGTGAAAAGTAGTCACTGTGGTGTTTGGTATAAGGATGTGTACCACACTGAACGTAGACCACAGAAAGCTAAGGAGAGAGTTGTCTCAGGAGATTAGAAAGAAAATGATAGACAGCATGTTAAAGGTAAAGGCTATAAGACCATCTCCAAGCAGCTTGATATTCATGTGACTACAGTTGCACATATTATTCAGAAGTTTAAGGTCCAGGGGACTGTAGCCAACCTCCCTGGACGTGGCCGCAAGAGGAAAATTGATGACAAATAGAAAAGACGGATAATACGAATGGAAACCAAAGAGCCCAGAACAACTTCCAAAGAGATAAGAGGTGAACTCCAAGGTCAAGGTACATCGGTGTCAGATTGCACCATCAGTCGCTGTTTGAGCCAAAGTCGAACGAGGAGTTCTCCACTGTTGAAAGCAAATCATAAAAAAGCGAGACTGGAATTTGCCAAAAGGCATATTGACAAGCCACAGGGCTTCTGGGAGAATGTCCTTTGGACAGATGAGACAAAACTGGATCTTTTTTTGGCAAGTCACATCAGCTCTATGTTCAGAGACGCAAAAATGGAGCATACAAAGAAAAGAACACTGTACCTACTGTGAAACATGGAGGAGGGTCGGTTATGTCCTGGGGCTGCTTTGCTGCATCTGCCACATGGTGTTTTGAATGTGTGCAGGGTCCAATGAAATCTTAAGACTATCAAGGCATTCTGGTGCGAAATGTGCTGCCCAGTGTCAGAAAGCTTGGTCTCAGTCGCAGGTCATGGGTCCTCCAACAGGATAATGACCCAAAACATACAGCTAAAACCCCCAAGAATGGCTAAGAGCAAAACATTGGACTATTCTGAAGTGGCCTTCTATGAGCCCTGATCTAAATCCTATTGAACATCTGTGAGAAGGAGCTGAAACATGCAGTCTGGAGAAGGCACCCTTCAAACCTGAGACAGCTGGGGCAGTTTGCTCACAAGGAGTGGGCCAAAATACCTGTTGACAGGTGCAGACGTCTCATTAAGAGTTACAGAAATCGATTGATTGCAGTGATTGCCTCAAAAGGTTGTGCAACAAAATATTAAGTTTGTCCAGGCCAGTTTCATTATTTTATTTTTTTTAATTATTCTGTTGAACCACAATTCAAAAGCAATGTCTGATTTTCATTAGTTAACTTTCAGTACATTTGTATTTATTATTACTTTTGTCAGTTTCAAGTTATTTCAGTGACCATTGTGGGTTTTACCAACAATTCTGTCCACGTCTATATGCGGGCACAAGACACAGGGTACGGCCTTATATATGCGGGCATAAGACCGAGGGCAAGAAGAAGATAAGAATATTCCGAATATGGGAAGGGTTTCTGCATCTCGGACCCACACACACCACCCACACACACACAATATGCTCGCTGCACACCACAATACATGAGGTAATTACATAAAATAATTGTATGATTGATGATGAAACTCTGGATCTTCCAATTCTCTGTTGCGAAGCTCATTTCCTCAAATGGCTCAGATAAGTATCCGTGCACGAGCACGGGGCGCGCACCCGATTCTGACCTGTTGAAGAAACCGCTGGCGCGCACTACAGGTGAGGGGAGGGAGACGAGCAAGAAACTTTAACTATGACCCGGTACACTTTTTCAATTACAGAATTTGTCGGAATGACAAACCCCTAATATCCTATGATTGAGAAATGTACAGACAAAAAGCTAACGATAACGGTAATGCTGTGACGATCTAACATTGACGTTATCGAGAGAGCGAGCTGAGTTTATGGCAGAGAACGTAAGGGAGGTAACTGGGCAGGAAGCAGCGAACTGTCAAAGGTTCCCAACTGCTGATAAAACATGGGTGTCTGTCTTCATCTTCTTTCGTTGTTTCCGAGACGAATCTGACCTGTCCTCTTATGTTTTGCATCCAAATAGAATTTTGTTTAGTTTCAATTTGACACCGGTTCACCACATGGACTGACTGCTGTGGTGTTCTGAGGAACGCCAACTTGACTCTCTGACTAGCTTACCTGGCTAGCGCTGAGTCGACTACTACCCACAAGCCCACAACTAGGAAATCAGAGCAGAGGTGCTAGCTAGCTAACGCGGCGCCCCCCGGTACAGTCCAGGGGGGGAAGAGGGACGGGATATTGGGCTTCACATGTGGACACGTCACCGCTAAGCTAACGCAAACGGAGCCCGCGGTGACCCGGTAAACCGGACAATAGTCAGCTACCCGCGCAGCCGTGCTAGCTAACAGGTAATCGGTCTGGTCAGCTGAGCTATCTAGATAACGTTAACTAGCATTCAGTAACACACATAGTTGTTTATGTTGGGGGCGTTTCCAGCAAGCCCCGTGTCAACAAAACACAGAGAAGGGTCTCTGCTGGAGGGATGGATGATTGAGCCGGTGGCGGTGACGGTGACGGTGTTCAGAAACAAGTCTTTCGCGATGCTGCTTTGTCAGTCTGCCGGTCGTCGCGTCAGAGATGCTGCTCTACATTTGGGTTACTAGGCAGCGGCACGACGCCGCCGACCTCCTTTCCAGCCGTGTGCCCCAGTAACCGCACTGAATGCAGGCTTGTCATTTCCGTTGTACTTGGAGCGATTAGTGTAAGCGTGCAGATGGTGGGGACTGGATTAACTCGCAGAACGGCAACATTCAACGTCTTTATCTCGCTCCCTTTCCAACCGCGCCCGTCCGTCCCACCCCGAGCCCAACACACCACCACCCGCCGTATGCCTCGCGTGCCTCTCGTCACCGGACCTGCCTCGCGGCGGGGAAATGTAAACTGGGGTATCGATCACCGGGAGGCAGCGCTGTGCGGTTCGGTAGCTGTTTTACTCCGCTGATTTGTGTCTGTTCGGATTCCCGCCTGGCCTCCGTGCAAGGTACGGCTGACTGTGTCTGTGTCTGTGTTGAAATGTGCTTTTATTGGTTTGCCGTTAGATTATATCCTGCTGACGCGATGACTGGTTGCTTTTTGATGGCTCCTTTTGAAGGCGAGGCTCAGTGACCCCCTTCATAGTCGCCTAAAACTGTATCTGTGTCAGGACGTCCGACTCCAGTACAGCGATGGCGTGTGCGATCTGGTGTGTGAGCAGACTTGCGATCTGGTGTGTGAGCAGACTTTGGGCTTGAAATGTTGCTGTTCTATGGAGTCAGACTGGCCTGTGAACGTCACCAGACGCGTGTCTGGTCGAGTGTAAATGAAAGCCTTAACTGTAATAATACATTTCCGGCTGTGTGTGTCTGATCGTTATGTAACTCATATGAGTGTAGTTATGTAGTAATGACGCATTCATGGTGTGTATACTAGCACAACAGTAAACAAAATAATTATTTGAGACTATCTGTTGGAGAGTATGTTGTATTTGAGTGTTTCTTCAGCATGACCATTTTAAATACCTTTCTTGTTTTGTGTTTTTACAGGACTCCCAGTCTGTTCCCACCCGCCCTGCTGGATATGAGTGTGTGTGTGTGTGAGAGTGTGTGAGTGTTACATGTGAATGTGATTTGGATGTGTTGAGGGTGTGGGTGTGTTTCGTGTGTTTGTTGTTTGTGTGTCCCCTGTGTGTGTGTGTGTGTGTGTGTGTGTGTGTGTGTGTGTGTGTGTACATGTTTTGTTTGTCCGCCTAGTTTTTTAATTGTGTGTATGTGTATGTAGGAGTGTTCTCAGGTGTGTGTGTGTGTGTGTGTGTGTGTGTGTGCGCGCGCGCGCGCGCGCGCGAGCGAGCGAGCGGCATGGCCCTGCGTGCGTCTCCGTTCTCCAGCGGGTGTGTGTCGGGGCTGCACGCCGCCGGCTGGGCGCTGGTGTTCCCGTGCTTCTGGTTCCTGGACCGGCTGATGGCGGGCTGCAAGTCGACCACGCGT
>NC_045162.1:600681-605681 GCF_900700415.2 Clupea harengus | reverse complement strand
AACGGGACGTAAAGAGATGCTGCTGAGAATAATCAACAGTGGCTTACTTCAGAGACTTTACAAAACATCAATTAAGAATGTTAGAATACCGACTCGGGCGCTGTCTTCACCGACACAAACGCATGTCACGTCGCGTCTGTTGAGCCCTTCACGTGTCTGCCGTTCACCTCCAAGATACTGTTCCTATTTGACCAACGGAGAGAATCGTGTCCCTGTTCCAAACAGCCCGCCACTTCAGACCGAGGAAACCGCTGTCTTGGAGAATGATCAGCAAAGTAAGTTCAAATTTGCTGTTGGATTTTGAACGGCGTGTTTTAGCAAGCCACGACAGCACTGTGTATCGGTAAGCTACGGTGGTGTTCCACTCTGTCCACTCGCTCCTGGTGTTTACCTTGACTAGCGCTTAACTTGCACGTCAGCAGTTACATTCCTGCACTTGTTTTTCCTTTCTATGTCGTTTTTCTAATTCTTATGTAAAGTAGGATTTATTGTTATACCATGTTTTTTTTATTGCTCTTAGCTTGACTGTTCTCTCATGGACAAAAGCGTCTGCTAAATGTAAATGTAAATGTTTACCTTACAACCTCTCCCCCTTAGACAGCCATGAGGTTTTCAACATCGATGTGTTGGTGGCGTTACTCCGACAGGAGAATGCGCAGGACATTTGTGTCATCCGGGTGCCAAGCGAGCTGATGTACACAGAGTACTTCGTGGTGGTCAGCGGCTCTTCAACCAGACACCTGCGCGCTATGGCCTTTTACGCGGTCAAAGTGGTAAGGAGTTTTTACTGTTTGTGTTTAATTAATGAGCTGAGGTCCGTCATTCGCCGCTTTAAATGAGCAATATCATCTGTTCTGACAGTACAAGTTCATGAGGGGAACTGAAGACCCGCATGTCTGCATCGAAGGCAAGGATGCAGATGACTGGCTGTGCCTCGACTTCGGTAAGATGCTCACACTATTCAGTGTCACATTTGGGAGCACCTGCAAGTCTTAACTTGGCTCCTAAGATTCGGAGTTTGGGCTCATTACGGACACGTTCATTTATTTGTGAAATAAGTCAGTAGGAAGTACAAGTAAAGAGGTCATTCGCAAGTACAAAGCTAAAGTTGAAATACTGCGGTTGTAGTTGCATACTGCAGCTGAAACACAGACACACGTTGATGGATTTAAAATGCAGTTGATCACAGCACACATAGAGCTGGTGTTATTGACACTCAAACAACTCGGACCTTCTGGTCTGTCTGACTGTCTGTCTGTCTGTCTGTCTGTCTGTCTGTCTGACCCTCTGCTCTGTCTGTCTGTCTGTCTCACCCCCTGCTCTGTCTCTGTCTGTCTGTCTGTCTGTCTCTCTGTCTGTCTGTCTGATCCTCTGCTCTGTCTGTCTGTCTCTCTGTCTGTCTGACCCTCTGCTCTGTCTGTCTGTCTCTCTGTCTGTCTGACCCTCTGCTCTGTCTGTCTCTCTGTCTGTCTGTCTGTCTGACCCTCTGCTCTGTCTGTCTGTCTGTCTGTCCCCCTGATCCTCTGCTCTGTCTGTCTGTCTGTCCCTCTGCTCTGTCTGTCTGTCTGTCTGTCTGTCTGACCCTCTGTCTGTCTGTCTGTCTGTCTGTCTGACCCTCTGCTCTGTCTGTCTGTCTGTCTCACCCCCTGCTCTGTCTCTGTCTGTCTGTCTGTCTGTCTGTCTGTCTGTCTGATCCTCTGCTCTGTCTGTCTGTCTCTCTGTCTGTCTGACCCTCTGCTCTCTCTGTCTCTCTGTCTGTCTGTCTGTCTGTCTGACCCTCTGCTCTGTCTGTCTGTCTGACCCTCTGCTCTGTCTGTCTGTCTGTCTGTCCCCTGACCCTTCTGCTCTGTCTGACCCTCTGCTCTGTCTGTCTGTCTGTCTGACCCTCTGTCTGTCTGTCTGTCTGTGTCTGTCTGCCTGTCTGTTTGACCCTTCTGCTCTGTCTGTCTGTCTGTCTGACCCTCTGTCTGTCTGTCTGTCTGTCTGTCTGTCTGTCTGTCTGTGTCTGTCTGCCTGTCTGTCTGACCCTCTGCTCTGTCTGTCTGACCCTCTGCTCTGTCTGAGTGGGTGTGGTAGTCCACATGTTACCTCTCTCTTTCTCTCTCTCTCTCTCTCATGTAATGCTCGCCTCTCTCTCTCTCAGGTGATATGGTGGTCCATTTCATGCTGCCCCAGACTAGAGAGACGTACGAACTGGAGAAACTGTGGACGTTGCGTCACTATGACGACCAGCTGAGCAGCATCCCTCCTGAAACGCTTCCCACAGACTTCATCTACGGAGCCGATGCCCCCAAGTGACTCCAGATCTCCTGGGAGACGGAATGGATTTGAGCCAATCAGACACTGAGTTGTTGTTTTTTTAAGCCGCCCAGGCTGCTGTACAGTAGTATGTATAGGATTGAGAAGAATGAGTTATATTGTCTTCTGTTGTCTTGGTATGTCTGTGTATGTTTTCAATAAATTATAAGTTTTTGAAACTGTATGATTTTAAGTGTAAGGATTCAGCCTCTAGTTCTGGTTAACACTCCCATTCAACGGACAACTGAACCCCCGTGAGTTTGACGGTAAATGTAACGAGTTCCCTCAGTATTACTACACATTAGTGTGTGCAGTATCTCCAGCAGGGGGCAGTAGTTCTCTAATGATGTCGGTGCCCAGCTTTTGCTTTGCCTTTACTGTTCACTTCTTGACATTTTAAGTTCTCTTATACTCTTACATTCATATTAAAACAGTTTACACCAGATGGTTTTATAATAATCTGGTATACAGAGGTGTGCAAGCGGAGTCCCCTGTTCCTGACCACCTGTAGTGTTTGAAGTCCCTTAAAATGGCCAGAGCCTCTCCACGGATCGAAAAAGCCTCTAGTCTTGACAGTCTTGCCAAGGCAGGATTCTTTAATCTCGCCATTCAGGCAGGATTATCTAGTCTCGCCATGCAGGCAGGGTTCTCTAGTCTTGCCCAATAGACATATATACATATGTATATATATGTATATATGTCTATGGTCTCGCCACACAAATCGGGGCAAATTGCTGCATCCAAGGTTGAGGTGCACCACGGGAACGCGCCGGTATAACTTGGGAGAAACAGGATCGCAACAGGTGGATCTGCGCGTGGATTGATTAGGACTGCAATTAGAACGGATTTCATCTACTGAACTGAACTGAATTTGTTGGTAAATGTTCATAACTCCACAGGGCTACTGTGCGTGTTTGAGTTTATACCCGTTTTGACAGTTGACACTAATTAGCATGAAAATGTGGCATTGTTGCACATGTTTGCAACCCCTGGCAAGGGTAGCTAGTTAGTTAGCAACTTGTTAGCAACGTTTACCTAGCTTAGACTTTCAAACTTCTCAGTACAATTAATAGCTAATGACCCAACAATGACAATTTTGAAGTTAGTGTATTTTTAGTTTGAGTTCTCGTTAGTTCATTTTGAAGGAAGGTTTGTTAATAGTAGCAAGTCCGGGATATTGGCTTGTTTGCATGTTAACGCCAAGCGTCTTATGTTTGAAAGGAGTCTGGCGCCATGGATCCTTCCAGAGTGGAGACAGAGCAAAGTGAGTATCCCCGCGAACTAACGTTACTTTCACAACGTTACACAACACAAGTGGTCTGCGACGCTTCTCTTACTCACTGCTATCAACTACTTTGTCATTTTAATTATTCGTTAATGTTAATTGCTTACTCTTCATTGCGTGTTAGTGGAGCTCGTCGGCGTGACTCATGTTGGTGACGCCATGACCTTCTGGGCACAGGTAACATTACTTGTATGCTCACAAACATGACGAGTGCGAATTATCTCATTGTGTAAATACTTTATATTCCGATTTCTCCCAATGAACACAATGCATGTGTTAATTTTTGTGTGTTATTAATGTTGGCCTGCAGAATGTGGATGACGAAGACCTAGTGGAGGCGATTGGCAGAGCCTTGTCGGTCAAATGCGACATCGCCCCAAAGGTGGAAGGAAAGCCGTCCACTCAGAAGGTATTAGAAAACAAAAAAAAGCCATAGGTCTGTCAAGTAAAGTAAAATCAGTTATTTATATAGCATATTTAAAAACAACAGGTGTTATACCAAAGTGCGTTTCAGTCGAGGTGAATCAATATACAATAAAAATAAACAAGAATAAAAGGACATAATAAAGTAAAAACACTTAGCAAGGTGGTATCTGACGGCGTCGACACCATAGTTTAGATTCTAGAACAGGGTTCTACTTCTTGAGCGTCCGGTCCACAGAAACGGGCAGAAACGGGGTGAAACAATCAGTAGATGATCCGGCATGTATGTATCAAGTATTAGAAGAGTCAGGGCCGGTTCCTGATGTGTGTTCCGTCTCTCTGCAGATCTATGCAGCGCGGTTCTCCGAGGATCAGTTCTGGTACCGCTGCATAGTGCAACAGCAGACTGAGGACAAGGCGAGTAGAACGCACAGCACCGGAGTACCAAGCTTCTGGCGTACACACACACACACACACACACACACACTTATACACTTATACACTTATACACTTACACACACTTATACACTTACACACTTACTCAGCCACTCACCCTCACTCACACACCCAGAGACACCCACACACACTCGCTCACGCACACACCCAGAGACACCCACACACACTCGCTCACGCACACACCCAGAGACATCCACACACACTCGCTCACTCACACACCCAGAGACACCAAGGGATTGACACGTGACCTTTGATATGACCTTTGACACTTGACAGGTAAAATGATGTATGGGTGGTTGTCTGTCTGATTTAGTTTAGTTCTACGTTTACCACGGGAACGCCTTTGTGCTTCTGTGCTGTGTGGGTTGATACGGGTTGTTCTCTGTGGGTTCCGTGTGTAGTTCCATGTGTTCTACGGTTACCGCGGGAACGCCTTTGTGCTTCTGTGCTGTGTGGGTTGTCACGGGAACGCCTTTGTGCTTCTGTGCTGTGTGGGTTGATACGGGTTGTTCTCTGTGGGTTCCGTGTATAGTTCAAT
>NC_045162.1:593181-595681 GCF_900700415.2 Clupea harengus | reverse complement strand
ACAAATCAAATACACAGTTTCATTTCTGATCCATCAATAAAACGGAGAGTTATCATTTGAACGCGAGTTGCACCTATGCTTCCGTGTATAAAAGTAACTGCAGGGACAATTCTGGCATTCATGAAAGTTCTCATCTGGGATTCGTTTTTAACTTGGACCAGAATTTAAGAACGCTAAATAGCAGTGGTGAATCAGCCAGATTGTTTTTAAGGGCTTAATTTGTGAGAAACCGTTGGTGATTGCGTTCACGTCAATTCTACAGACATCCTCCGATTTAAATAATTATAAAAATAAAAAATATGAGAATATTTTAATCATTAACAATTACGTTTCACATTTAAATGTATGCTTCTAAGAGGCATCGTAATGTTCTAAAAAAGCACTAGGCTACACGAACACTGCAAATATAAGTGAATAAATAAATAAGCATTATGGACACATTCTGCAACAGTAGCCTACCTTCACCTCTGCACTGGTGAAGTTAGGTCTGCGTTTACTCCAGTGGTGCTTGCTTTCTGCTTTGACATGATTTTGATCAGTCTGAAGTTGACTTTGCGTTGCTGTGGAGTCTGTGGATTGTGCACACGTCTCTTCAGTTGCATGCCTCTAAGAACGTTTGTTTCTTACTCATTTTCGCTAGTTTGCGTGCTTGTTTTTTGAGTAACATATCTCGTGACCGAGAAAAGGGTCTTGACGTGTCAAGAGGCACAGGCGAATGTTACATCGGGGAAAATCCGGTTGTTTTTCAAAATAAAACACCTTTCAGACTCTAATAATTAATACAACGGAAATTATATAAATTATTTATTCTTTCTTTGCGGCCCGGTAGGAAATGCCTCACGGACCGGTACCGGGTGGTTGGGGACCACTGCTCTAAAGGATCTGTACCGTCTGCCTGAGGGCAGGAGAGTAAACAGGTGGTGGCCTGGGTGAGAGGAGTCTTTTAAGATGTTATTGGCCCTGCTAAGGTAGCGGGAGTGGGCAATGGATTCCAGGGAGGGCAGTGAGCAGCCAGTGATTTTTTTTGTGCTGTGTTGATGACCCTTTGGAGGGCTCTCTTGTCTGCTGCGGTGCAACCGGAGTACCACGCCGAGATGCAGTAGGTTAGTACACTTTCGATAGTGGTGCGGTAGAAGGCCACCATCAGTTTACACTCCAGGTTGTTTTTCCTGAGTACTCTCAGGAAGTGTAGTCGCTGCTGTGCCTTTTCAGACGATAGTGAAGCTCGCTTCTTTTGCACAACACAACTTTTAAAAGTAAACTTTCCATTCAGAAGCTTTTTATCATCCATTTCGCCGTATCGCGCTCACCATTCACTCAAACCGTAACGTTAGCCTACTACACAGTTTGCGAGGCCAAAAAGAACGTTAATCTTAAAAAAAAAAAAAAAAAAAAAAAAAAACTAAAACTATATAAAAAAAATCGCGTTAATCTCGCGATAAAAAAATTAACGGCGTTAAAATGGGTCTGCGTTAACGCCGTTAATAACGCGTTAAACTGACAGCACTAATATTTATTTTATCATTATTTGATTTTTACTTTTCATGATGACATATTTTGCCTTAACTAATGTCATTTAGCTAAGAAGGGCTACTAAAATTTGATTCAGATTTTTTTCCCTCATATATCGTGATATCATATTGATATCGTCTGGACAGTGGACAATATCGTGATATGAATTTTAGCTCATATCGCCCACTCCTAACACATATATACACACACACACTCACATACATACACACACACAAACACACACACACACACACCAGGACACTTGGCCGTAGACCTACAGGTGTGTGTACATGCATCTCTGGAATTGAGCTGCCTTTGGATATCAGGGGGAATGTGTTTGTGTGTGTGTGTGTGTGTGTGAAGAAGCAAGTGGAGCTCGTGACCGAGAAAAGGGTCTTGACGTGTCAAGAGGCACAGGCGAATGTTACATCGGGGAAAATCCGGTTGTTTTTCAAAATAAAACACCTTTCAGACTCTAATAATTAATACAACGGAAATTATATAAATTATTTATTCTTTCTTTGCGGCCCGGTAGGAAATGCCTCACGGACCGGTACCGGGCCGCGGCCCGGTGGTTGGGGACCACTGCTCTAAAGGATCTGTACCGTCTGCCTGAGGGCAGGAGAGTAAACAGGTGGTGGCCTGGGTGAGAGGAGTCTTTTAAGATGTTATTGGCCCTGCTAAGGTAGCGGGAGTGGGCAATGGATTCCAGGGAGGGCAGTGAGCAGCCAGTGATTTTTTTTGTGCTGTGTTGATGACCCTTTGGAGGGCTCTCTTGTCTGCTGCGGTGCAACCGGAGTACCACGCCGAGATGCAGTAGGTTAGTACACTTTCGATAGTGGTGCGGTAGAAGGCCACCATCAGTTTACACTCCAGGTTGTTTTTCCTGAGTACTCTCAGGAAGTGTAGTCGCTGCTGTGCCTTTTCAGACGATAGTGAAGCTCGCTTCTTTTGCACAACACAACTTTTAAAAGTAAACTTTCCATTC
>NC_045162.1:580681-583181 GCF_900700415.2 Clupea harengus | reverse complement strand
CACAAATATGTTTAATAGTGTGTTTAACTTCTATTGGCCCACCAATGGAGGCTGCGTTGGAAATCAAACTTTTGTCAGCATTTTGAGTGGAAATTTCATTTGCATTTGTACAGGTGTATTCGTGCACGTCGGGCTGGCCCTCGCAGCGGAACGACAACCGCACCGGTTTAGCAATGATAATATTAATATTATTATATTCGAGATGCAACACAAATCTATCCGCTCTCCTCCGAACGAGCTGAGCTTTCATTGATAAACCAATGCGGTTGTTTGCCTCTCCCGAGGCCCCGCGGTCTACTGGTACTCGTTCAAACGGGTAGACAAATCAAATAATACCTGTGTAGGTCCTCAACATAGCAGATATTTTAATACATTGAAAGCCATGAATACTGAAAATGGAATGTTATGCTCAAAATCAACGCCGACTGATGAAGTCAGGATGCATACGCAAGTTGACTGATTGGCAGCTGACCGCTCTGTCCATTCGCGCACCTCACAATTGCGTATTGTTCAGACAAGAAGACACGCTTATCAACTCGATTACTATTAATTAAAAACAGAACGTGGTTTCGGCTGTAGCCTATACTTGAAACATACTATTGAGACCATATTCGCTTACATGCATTGCACGCGTGATGAATTGCGGCTTAATGGTGTTTTGAGCCCTCACCGTCGACTTCAAGGCGCATCCCACCCCCTGAGCCAATCATTGAACAAAGGCCGCTCCTAGCTTGCCAGTTTAGAGAAGACGTTGGTTTGAATTTGAGCAAGCAGCTAGCTAGCAGTTGCCGACATTATCTAGCTAGCTAGCAGTTGCCTACATTATCTTAAAAAAAATACTTTGATAGTAGGCTTAGTGTTTTATTTAAGCCGTGTGTGTGTGTACCTATATATCCTATGTGTGATGGTTAGAATAATATTAATGCCATATACAATAACTCACTTATGAGAGCTATCCAAAGACTGGTGGCTGCCTTAATGTACTGTATTTAGCAGTCAACCTCCCTTACTCTGTACGTTTAGATGCTTTACAGGTAGCTGTAAGTCATTAGATGCCTGAGAAATAATTAATATCTATAAATAACAGCTCACCTTTATCTTTTTAACCAGATTTGTAAACTGGTCGCGATCAACATTGTGCAGTACAATAGGCTACCTTGGTTAAATATCGAATTACGGTAGATGCATGCTAGCATTGCGCTAAATAATTAGACAGCTAACATTAATTAGTGGTGTTAACATAAAGTCAGTTATTGTATATGGCATTAATATTATTATAAAACACCTTCACTAGTTGTTTTAACCAGATTTGTAAGCAGGTTGAAAACAACATTTTTGAAGTAAAGTGCCTTGGTTTAAAACGGCTAAAAGCTAGCTACATTAAGTTGCTTGCTCAAATCTCAAATTCAAACCAACGTCTTCTCTAAACTGGCAAGCTTGGAGCAGCCTCTGTTCAATGATTGGTTCAGGGGTGGGAGGTGGGATGCGCCTTCCAGGCAGCTGCTGCCTTGAAGTTGACGGTGAGGCCTTAAAACACCATTAAGCTGAATTGCGTCATGAATGACAGCTTTTTTTAATACATTTTTTATAGAGTTTTTTTTGTGCCTTAGGCGCTCGGGATTTGTTGTAGGCGCTCGGGAAAACGGCTTAGGCGCGCGCCCACATTTTCTCTATGCAGGAAAAACCCTGCATGAAAGTGCAATTAATTTGGAGGCAGATTTTATTTTATCCTCTGCAGATTATGTCAAGCCTATAGTACAAAATTAACAGAAGGCTATCCCAAGCCAAAAATAAACAGAGCTTTCTGGTTTTAACACACAAAAAAAGCCTTCAAACAGACAATATCATCACATTAGACAAAATGCAAATATAACCAGATAAAGGCAATTCAATTTGCTGCATAGTTAACAACACAGTCTGCTTACCAAAAAGTGAACAGAACTATTACTGGATTAGCACAAGAGCACATTTCAGTTACAAAAGGATCAGAAGAATCTCCTGCTCAAGTACACAAACAATCACTTAACCTATGTGGCACAGTCTTTCTCTCTACCTCTCTCTCTCTCTGTGTGTGCGTGCGCGTTTTTTTCTTTTGCAAGACGTCAGTTAAGATTGTTTGCTTCGGTCTTGCGCCACTAGCATCAGTGAACTCTGTGTACTTAGCACTATGGTGCGTCTTCAGATGTTTAATCAAATTGCTTGTGTTAAACAGAGTACTTTCCTTTCCGCCCCTCGACACTGTAGCAGTGCAAATCTCACACTGTGCCTTACTCCTGTCGTCGTCATTTATCTTAAAATGAGTCCAAATCGTCGTTAAGGCAGCACAACGGAATTGCTAATCGCTAACGAGATGCTAGCAACTAAATTTAGCGAAACCTGTATACTGAAATACTTTGACACTATGACAAACTTTCCTAACACAGTCAAACATCAAGCAAATGCAACACAAGACGGCAAATAAGCTACTTACTAGTCTGGCAGAGAGTGGTAGGACAATAAA
>NC_045162.1:550681-570681 GCF_900700415.2 Clupea harengus | reverse complement strand
AGCAGAGGTAGATGGCTGTTGGCCTTGAGATGTGTGTGTGTGTGTGTGTGTGATTAGGAGCAGAGGGGTGTTGATGGAGTCATGAAGGCTGGAAACATCAGCCTTCTTCCCCCGGAGTACCATCAGGCCGGCAACACACACACCACTGCAGCCAGTGACATGTACGCCTACGGCTGCTTACTGCTCTGGGTACGACCACACACACACACACACACACACACACACACACACACACACACACACACCACTGCAGCCAGTGACATGTACGCCTATGGCTGCTTACTGCTCTGGGTACGACCACACACACACACACACACACACACACACACACCACTGCAGCCAGTGACCTGTACGCCTACGGCTGCTTACTGCTCTGGGTACGACCACACACACACACACACACACACACACACACACACCACTGCAGCCAGTGACATGTACGCCTATGGCTGCTTACTGCTCTGGGTACGACCACACACACACACACACACACACACACACACACCACTGCAGCCAGCGACATGTACGCCTACGGCTGCTTACTGCTCTGGGTACGACCACACACACACACACTCTCTCTCACACACACACACACACACACACACACACACACACACACACACACACCACTGCAGCCAGTGACATGTACGCCTACGGCTGCTTACTGCTCTGGGTACGCACACACACACACACACCACTGCAGCCAGCGACATGTACGCCTACGGCTGCTTACTGCTCTGGGTACGCACACACACACACACACACACACACCACTGCAGCCAGCGACATGTACGCCTACGGCTGCTTACTGCTCTGGGTACGCACACACACACACACGCACCACTGCAGCCAGCGACATGTACGCCTACGGCTGCTTACTGCTCTGGGTACACACACACACACACACACACGCACCACTGCAGCCAGCGACATGTACGCCTACGGCTGCTTACTGCTCTGGGTACGCACACACACACACACACACACACGCACCACTGCAGCCAGCGACATGTACGCCTACGGCTGCTTACTGCTCTGGGTACGCGCACACACACACACACACACACACCACTGCAGCCAGCGACATGTACGCCTACGGCTGCTTACTGCTCTGGGTACGCGCACGCACACACACACACACACACACACACACACTCTCACACACACACACCTCACATAGCGACTTCATGCCTGAGGCTATTTGCTGGTCACACACCTGACCCTGTGATGGTTGATGTTGGGATTGATCCCGGTTGTAATATTTGGTTTGTGTGTGTGTCTGTATGTGTCTGTGTGTGTTTGTATGTGTGTGTGTTCACAGCTGCATCATCCGGACTTTGATGGAGCCATGGAATCAGACTCACAGATGCTGGACACCAGTGCACTGAACCTGGTTGGTGTATTCAAAACCTCTTTTTATGACACACACACAACCACACACACACACCACCACACAAACACACAACCACACACACACACACACAACCACACACACACACACACACACGCACACACACAACCACACACTCTCTTACTTCTCTGTCCCCAGGAGCCCCACCTCCGCACTCTCCTGTCGAAGCTGCTGATTGGCTGTGGCCGGCTGGCCGCCGCTGAGGTTCTGAAGGAGCTGTACTTCGCCGTGTAATAAGTGTTTAGTTTCGTGTTTATTGTTTATGTTATTGTTATTGTTTATTGTTTCTGTTTAATACTGGACCTTTGACCCTTTTTAAGTTCTGTTCTGTAGTTGCTGGTGTTTGTGTTGTTGTTGTTGTTGTTGACGAGTTGGCCGAGGGGTTGTGTTGTGTACGGGTCAGTGCCGGCTCCAGAGAAGAATAAATCTGAGGAGGCCTGTGAGGCCGGGTCACTCACATCAGGTCATGTCATGTCGTTCTGTTTGATTGGGCTGTTCCTCTAAAGCGCCGTGATTGAGATTGGGGGGTATTAGGGGGTGTCCAGAGCCCCCCCCCCCCCCCCCCCCCCCCCCCAGTGATGTTTGTCCAAAGGACCATGGAGAGGAGAAGAGGGGGGGGATTGAGGGATGTTCCTGAGAGATGGACCATGACTGAATTGGGGGGGGGGCCCGAGCGATGCCCCCTCTTAGTGATGGGTGAGTCTGTGCCTCCACTCTGCTGTCAATCTCTGCTGGCAATGTGTGTGTGTGTGTGTGTGTGTGTGTGTGTGTGTGTGTGGGGTGTGTGTGTGTGTGTGTGTGTGTGTGTGTGTGTGTGTGTGTGTGTGCTCCTCCACTCTGCTGTCAATCATGGGGTATTTGGACGGTAAATGGGCTCTTTCTGGGGGAACAGCTCTCATCTGCTCTGGCACTGGGGGAGAGGTTGCTCCGAGTTTCTCGTGGGCTCATAAAGTGTGTGTGAGTCTGCTGTGTGTGGTGTGTGTGGAGTGTGGTGTGTGTGTGTGTGTGTGTGTGTGTGTGAGTCTGCTGTGTGTGTGGGGAGTGTGTGTGTGTGTGTGAGTCTGCTGTGTGTGTGGGGAGTGTGGTGTGTGTGTGTGTGTGTGAGTCTGCTGTGTGTGGAGTGTGGTGTGTGTGTGTGTGTGTGAGTCTGCTGTGTGTGTGGGGTGTGTGAGTCTGCTGTGTGTGTGTGTGTGTCTGCTGTGTGTGGGGAGTCTGCTGTGTGTGTGTGTGTGTGGGGTGTGTGAGTCTGCTGTGTGTGTGTGTGTGTGTGTGTGTGTCTGCTGTGTGTGGGGAGTCTGCTGTGTGTGTGTGTGTGTGTGTGTGTGTGTGTGTGTGTGTGGGGTGTGTGGTGTAAACTCAGGATTAGGGTTGCAAAATTCCGGGAATATTCAAAGTTGGAAACTTTCCATGGGAATTAACGGGAATAAACGTTTTGACATTTTGGGGTTATTTACATTAACTGTGTTTACCTCGTCATACAGGACATCACATATTTATACTAACTATATTTACCTTGTCATATATGACAAAAACATTTTTTTGTCATAAGAAGACATGCATGCAAACATTCCTAATACAAATTTTAAAAATGACATTTTTGACTTCAATGGATTCTTTCATTGAACAACAAAAACATGAATGTTGAATAAAATAAATGTATTCCCTAGGATCCCTCCCCCAAAAAAGTCCCATTCTAAATGTAAAATGAAAGCATGTAGTTTAGCTTCTCAAGCCTTGTTTTTTCCCCTCTGAATCCTGGAGGAATGCACTGCGTGTGTGTGTGTGTGTGTGACGGGGTGTGTGTGTGTGTGACAGGGTGTGTGTGTGTGTGAGTTTAGCTTCTCAAGGAGGAATGCACTGCATGTGTGAGGGACAACGTTAGCCTCTTGCCAGCTAGACCATTTTGTTCCTGTGGACTATAAATACAGTCACCTGTCTGCGTCGTCAACCGATAATGGATACAGGGTGCTTTCTCAGACAAGAGGACTTCAGACTTTCATTTGACGCATTTGATCATGTCAGGTTGAGAGAAAAATAAAACAAGAATCCATTAATTCTGTCAATTTGGTTTACAATAGCAAGTTACATACTTCGCAAAGAAACACAGCATGTGCTGCATTTCATACATCTTTAATAGAGTTTTGAATGACGTTTTTATTGCAGTAATTACTTTATTTTCGATAAGTCGCCCAACTCGCGCTTTTTTGATGGACCCCAACAGCCGCGAGTAATCGAGGTGATGGTGTACTTCCGTGTGGACATACATACATACATCCTACTCTCACTGCTGTAAAAAGTTAGCCTACTGTATACAAATAAACTTGGTATTAAAATGAACATGGCTTCGGTGTAAAAAGTAATCAATATGCTAGGTAATGACAAAGACGTTCAAAAACAACAGAAAGTCATAGGTGTACGTTTCTGGCAGACAATGGGCCTCATTCTCGAACGCAGTTGAGAAGAATTTAGGAAGGAATTTCTTCTGAACTCGACTTCCGGTGTTTTAGGAACAAATTTGACATTCAAGTTTTCTCATCTGGGATTTGTTCTGAATTTCAGAACGCGAAATAGCAGTCGTAAATCGGCCAGAAAATGTTCCGAACTAGCTGCATCCAGGGTTAGCCAGCTGAGCTAGGCTTGCGTCTTGTTTTCAACTACACTTAAGTTCCCTGTTATAGGCTTTTTATAGGCTATAACTTTTGCAAAAAGGGGGGAATGTCGTGAGACTACTGTGCCCTCACCCATCCCTCACTTTACAGACTTATTGTGTTGTGTCACAAACAATAAATTGCCTTTGTAAATCAGTATTTCCTGTGTGTTTCTCTGTAACTTGTCAACACCTAAGCCCTGGCAGTTTGTCTGAAATTGATGGAGTAAGTAAAGGCGGTGCAATGCCTCCCTGGGTCTTGAGCCTCCAAATAGAGGCCCATTGAGGACCACCCTGCTCTCTCCTCAAAACCCCTTTAACAGTGTATTTGCCACTTAGTTGTGACATTAACAAACATGCTACCAAGAGCTGTAAATATAATGTCTACATATATAATGAAACCAGGGGCGGCTTGTCCATAAGGGCGATTGGGGCGACGCACTGCCTAAGGGAAAAGAAAAAAACTGATGTATAAACGCAATATCCTTGTAAGTCGCGTAAATGACGACATGTACATTTAAATGTAATAATTTGTTTTCTGCCGGATTTTACCACTAGACCGTCTGATCTGCCTCTGTATGTCATTATCGAATCAGGTAACAGTCATTCAGTCAGCCTAAAGTCGTGCTTCAAATGGCCCCGCCCCTTCTGGGGCGAAATGAAAATCGCCCCAGACCTCTCCCATTGACTCCCATGTTAAATCCATTTTTTTTTTCACAAAACAGAGCTCTCAATGCATTCTCTATGGCTTCCGGGAGGGCTCGCCCCTCCATGTCGTGTCATAAGTAATGGACGTAAAAGCCTATACGAACGTCATACAGCTTCGACGGAGGCATATTCTGTCAAGATGGCTGCCGTCCAATAACTCGATTCGCTCTTTGACAGAAACTCCTTTTTAGTCGGCGTACTAATGAAGATAAATTGACAACAAAACAATTAGGACTTCCTAGACCAAATGTATCCATACAACAGGTTTCTACAAAGGGAGGGAAATCCTACATCCAAGAATTGGAACGAAAAAAATCGCGGTCGTGAAGTGGCTAACGCGGTCTGTATTTCTATATACCACTGTCACTTTTCATAGGTTTCACAGTGTGTTTCACCTTTCGCTTCTTGCACTAACACTGAATTATTTTTTATGTGATGACTTATTTTTCTTTTGTAAGCCAATACTTTCAAGATCAGTCAATAAATATTGTTGGTTTTGACTTATGTTGTCCCTTCTTTATGGTGTTACTGGACATATCATGTGTCCTGTTAAGCTATGTTACATCATACAACATTTCAAACACGTGGATAATGAAAAAGTGGGATAATTTAATGTGGAGCCACATCATGTTTGCTTATGAAGGCTCCTGGATGCAACTTTCTTCCATAGCTTTCCACCTGTAACTTGCTACTCTAGCTATGCAGCAAGAGGGGACATATTACTGTTGGCTGCTGCCAATAGTGGACAAAAAGGTATTGCTGTATGAGTTAATCAGCTAACTAAATGTACCTACTGAATGGGACGCCTTAATCATTATCAAAAAAATTGCCCCCCCTGAGAATTTTTTCAGGAGCCGCCACTGAATGAAACTATTATTTGTACTAGTTGCCCATGCATAATACTCATGACAAAGGCTGGTGTGTTGGCCTACCTCAGTGTAAGCACAAGTCTTTGCTTTGGTTCGACTGCCAGTCTGTCGCTGGAGATCTGCACCAATCAGTGACAGGATGTGGTCCATCTGCGATGGTGTCTTCTCAGGTACGCTCGATGATATTCAGATGATAAAACGCAACTCCTCCACCAGGTGGTAGAATGCCCCTTGCTCTCGCCTGCGCTGGTTGAGTTAATTTCCTCTTTTTTATTCTTTGGAGGAATAGAAGTAAGGCAAGTGCCTTCCGCTACTCACTGCAGGCACTGTAATAAAACAACTCTGTTGAGGTTAGATTATTCAACAACGCACAGATGTCATCAATGCTAGCCTATCTACAACTTGCCTGTCTGCAATTCCGAAGTTTAACATAACTTGCTATATATCAAACCTACTGAGTCAGACTACTATATTATCTTGATCTTTGATGTGGAAGCTGAAAACCCTTACTATTTCATTTGCAACTAGTTAGTTTGTATCGAATGAGTTAGTTTGTCTCACACCAACGTAAGTTTGTATCAAATGGTTTATGGTTTCTGTCCGTTGATGGTTGCTTGGTAACTGTCTGCCTCAAATTTAACGTTACATGAATCTTGTTTGAGTTACGGGTTATTGTAGACTTCATACTTACCCAGTGTGTCGTGTGTGCCATTAAAACCTGACAAATAATTATTATTATTAAATTATTGTTACTGTGATCCAGATGAACGGGTGCAGATGAACTTTGTTTTAAGAAATAAACTGCTGGTTTGTCAGTGCTGAACAATAGACAGAAATCACTTTAATTAAAGACATACACAAGTACTTATTCTGAAATCACTTTAATTAGACATACAAAAGCACTTATTCTGAAATCACTTTAATTAGAGACATACAAAAGCACTTATTCTGAAATCACTTTAATTAGAGACATACAAAAGCACTTATTCTGAAATCACTCTAATTAAAGAAATACAAAGGCACTCTGTTTATTATCTTCATAGCTTTTGAAAAGACAAATACTTATATGTACCACTGGACAATAATGATAATATTGCTATGATAATAATTTGATAATAATAATCCACTTTAAGATTATTCTGTTCCTATGCTGCCATCTAGGACAGTTGCTTTGAATGTCCTCAAGCTTAGCCCTTTCGTCTTATATTTATTTGTTCTAATAGTAAGTTTTTCTTCATATGACCCGAAGAGTTCTATGGTTATGGCACTCCTTTCAGCCACGGCAGCGCGTGTGTGTGTGTGTGTGTGTGCTCCATCAGCCTTCAGCCACGGCAGTGTGTGTGTGTGGTTTTGGCGCCCAGTGGATGGCGGCTACAGGTTCGCCGAGAACGCACACAACTCTGGCTTAACCAGCACACGGCTGATGGAGCACAGACACACACACACACACACACACACACACACAACTCTGGCTTAACCAGCACACGGCTGATGGAGCACAGACACACACACACACACACACAACTCTGGCTTAACCAGCACACGGCTGATGGAGCACACACACACACACACACACACTAACTCAGGGCAGGTGGTTTCGGGTTCACTCAACCCCAAGATCTCTCTCTCACACACACACACACACACACACACATACACATACCCCCCCACACACACATACCCCCACATATACACACACATACCTACACACATACACACACACACACACACATACCTTCACATACACACACACACATACCTTCACACACACACAGTAACATGTTCACTCAACCCCAGGATCAGGGTTAATGCTAAGCTAAGTAGCCAGGAAAGACGACGCTAATTGTTTAATGATGTGTAATTAATTAAGGGTTTGATCATTAATGAAGTGAAGCACAAACATGTCTCTCTCACACACACACACACACACACACACACACACATACACACACACACACACACACATACATTAATGAAGTGGAAGCACAAACATGTCACACACACACACACACACACACACACACTAATACTAATGAAGTGGAAGCACAAACATGTCTCGCGTAGCGTAAAGTCAGAGCATTGTCTCTCTGTAACCTTTAACCTCTACCTCATGCCTGAGCACTAACTGTTCCCGTGGAAACCATCTCTCTCTCACACACACACACACACACACACACACACCATCTAAAGCCTCTACTTACTCCCTCACACACACACACACACACCTGAGGCATCTGTAAACAGTGGAGCATACAACATGTCCCCCCTCAAGAGCACACACACACATACACACACACCCTGTCTCACACACACACACACACACACACACCTCCAGTGGAGCATGCAGCACGTCCCCCCTTAAGAGCACAATAGCAGCTGAATGTCAGTGTTTGAATGGCGTCTTGATTAGGATGCACTGCTGGGTTACAATGTGGCACACACACACACACTCACACACTTGATTAAGATGCGCTTATAATGTGGCAGGCTAGCTGTGCCATTCAATTAGCGCCCGTCCAGCATTGATGCAATCAGTCAGAACCCTTGCTTTTACGCTCTTACGCCTGATTGGCTCATGATGTGAGGCCGGTGGACACTATCAGACCCACTACAGAAGCTGCGGACTGACTCTACACACACAGACACGGGAGCAGATGTCAGGACCTCCAGAGAGCAGTCCTGTGTCGGCCCTTAGGTGCTGAACTGTGTCGGCCCTTAGGTAGGGGACTGGTAGACTGTGTCGGCCCTTAGGTAGTGGACTGTTAAGCTTAATTTATGGTCGGCCTTTTACGCCCCTTGCGAGCCCCCTCCGAGTACCTCTTGCATTGCACAGTGTCTATTTCTTGGTAACTTTTAACAAAAAGCAAAAAAAAGTCAAACAAACTATTTTTAAATCGCTGTTTATCTTGTGGGTAGTAGCATGCTAACATTAGATAGCTGTCTCAGACACCTCGCAAATCCCCTCAGACGTATTTTACTATAAATGTTAACGAGTCCGTCGATGCAACTGCGTGGCCAAGCAGTAACGCAGTCGCAGAAGAATGTCGGCCTTAAGACTGTGTCGGCCCTTAGGTAGTGGATTGTTACTGAACGTTCAGACATGGCATATGACCAGGCGTAATTCGTCAGGTGAAATTTCGTCTTGAAGGACGAGGGTGGTCAGTTACAAGTTCAGTTGCAGTGCAGCGCCCGGCTGCCGGCGCCGGCGACTAGGAAGCTGAAGAGCTAAATAGCTAGTTAGTGGATTATTTGCTCCAAATATGTTCATGAGCAAAGTAAACAACAATCAAATGTTTATATGGACAACAACTCATGTTCTACAGAAACACCATATCATTCATATCAGCATGCTAACGTTATATGTAACTTATAAGCAGCTAGCTAGCTACTATGTGTTCTAATAGATTTTCAGTTAGTGTTAGCAGCAAGCTAACAATAATGGTCGAGAGCTTCAGTTAAGACCTACAATATTCAGTTTGCCCTGACAGCATTCGTGTAGCATATAAACAACAAACAGAGTCGATAGTTCGTCTCCCATTCAATCCCAATGAGAGCGAGACGAATTACGCCTGGTCATAAGCCATGTCTGAACATGACGTTAGACTGTGTCGGCCCTTAGGTGGTTGACTGTTAGACTGTGTCGACCCTTAGGTGGTTGACTGTTAGACTGTGTCGACCCTTAGGTGGTTGACTGTTAGACTGTGTCGACCCTTAGGTGGTTGACTGTGTCGGCCATTAAGTGCTGAAGTGTTAAACTGTGACAGTTGTTCCTAAGCTGTTCCTAAAATAGTTCATTGGAGCACTGAAGGAACCTCTTCAAAAGTGAGGCCACGGCCCTCAAGCGTTCGGCCAGGAAGGATGCTGAGAAACTGAAGATGCAGTCTGCAATTCAACCAATCAAATGATTTGTGCTCCTGAAGCTCCCTTCGAGTTGATTGGGTGGAATTGTTTATGGCTTGGTTTGAGTCGCTATTTGTTTTCCATTTCCAGAACCAGAAACATGCAGGAGTTCTGCTCCCATGCGTCCAGCCAGGGCACTGAAAGGGTTAAACATGAGCGCACACACACACACAGAGATAACATACATACATCCCCACACAAACATACATATATACACACACACACACACACATGCAGTACACACAGATAACACATACATACACCCCCACACAAACATACATATATACACACACACACACACATGCAGTACACACAGATAACACATACATACACCCCCACACAAACATACACACACACACACACACATGCAGTACACACAGAGATAACATACAGTATATACACCCCCACACAAACATACACATATACACACACACACACACACACACACACACGCATGCAGTACACACAGATAACATACATACACCCCCACACAAACATACACACACACACACACACATGCAGTACACACAGAGATAACATACAGTATATACACCCCCACACAAACATACACATATACACACACACACACACGCATGCAGTACACACAGATAACATACATACACCCCCACACAAACATACACATATGCAGTACACACATGCTCTCATATACACACACACACACACATATGCAGTACACACATGCTCTCATATACACACACACACACACACACACACACACACACATATGCAGTACACACAGATAACACATACATACACCCCCACACAAACATACACATATATATACACACACACACACACACACACATGCAGTAGACACAGATGACACATATACACACACACACACACATGCAGTAGACACAGATATAACACATATATACACCCCCACACAAACACACACATATGCAGTACACACATGCTCTCATACACACACACACACATATGCAGTACACACATGCTCTCATACACACACACACACACACACACACACATGGAGTACACACAGATAACACGTACATACACCCCCACACAGCTCATATACACACACATACACACACACAGTGACACTGGAGTTTGATGCTTGGGGTTCTTTAATGAGGAGAAAGTGAGTGAGTTCACAGGATTTGTGATTTAAAAGGAAATTATGACTCATAGTGAAGACCCTATTTTATCTTTCTGTTTAATCCTCTTATGTTCTGCTTCTGAATGAAGTTTTGGGGATTATTTTAGCTTTTTCTAGGCACATTGTTTCATTGTGTTTCTGGAGACCATGCTGAACTGGTAACGTGTCTATAATCTTATCCAGTAGGTATCAACTCTTGAGTGGTGCCTTGGTAGTGAGAGCAGAGACACACACACACACACACACACACACACACACGTTCACACAGCTGAACAGTCTCCTGCGCAGAGACACACACACACACACACACACACACACACTCACACGTTCACACAGCTGAACGGTCTCCTGCGCAGAGACACACACATGCACACACACACACACACACTCACACCTTCCTGTGCAGGGTGATGTCCTGATTTAAAGGATTCGCAGGTTTTTGTCAAAATAAGACCAGTAAAATTATGTCATTATTTGTTTCAAGTGTCATACATGCACAAACATTTCCAGGGCCTAAGGCTGGATCTTAAGCAGTTAACGCATGATACAGAGGTAATATTAATTGAATCAACAAGCTCTTATCACCCGTTCTTCAGAATTACATGATTGGATAGAAATGTTAAGTTTTACAGCAAAAGTGCACCTGAAACACTGAAATGCATATATGCCCTTAAATATATAAATGCCCAAGTCTAGTCTATGTTTGTTATAGACAATTTTTGGGACGAGCTTGTTTTTATAAAAGGTGTTATTAGAATATATGTATATCTATATATTATATTTATACCTATATCCTGCACCAATCACCCGAGTGTTGTACGGGACCGCACGCGTTTGACGCATTCTCTCCTGATCCCGCGCGCACTATAAATCGCGACCCGAGCCGAATTTTGAGTCTTGAAGAATCCACAAGTCAGTGCACGAGGACGAGCTGTAGTGTCGCTTGAAAGAGTGTGAAGTTTTTGCAAACCGCAGACATTTCACAGGATTCTTTATAATTAAAAAAAAAGGTATAATGTTAGTCTTGTCTCCTCATGGCATTTTCGCAGTTTTGTCTGATTTGAATTATAGCTACATTTGTACGTCGGTACTCGGGAGTTTTCAACCCATAACCTGTTTCTTTCTCTGTTTCTCGCGCGGTTGTGAAGTTGTGAAGATGCGCTCGCAGCTGATGCTGTCGCTGGGTCTCGCGCTGCTCTGGATGGTAGCCGTGGCGCACGCCTACCCGTTCAAACCGGACAACCCGGGGCAGAACGCGCCAGCAGAAGATCTCGCCAAGTACTACTCTGCGTTACGACACTACATCAACCTCATCACTCGACAAAGGTATGTTTCAAAGTACAGAATCCAAGTCAGTACAGTCGTTATGTCAAATTGATCTGAACATCTGTGTGGTTTGGTGAACACCGTTAAACTAGTTAATTCCCGCAGGTACGGGAGAAGATCCAGCCCGGAGGCGCTCTACTCAGACCTGCTGCTGCGCGAGAGCTCCGAGAGCATCCCCTCGCGGGCCAGGTGTGTGTTCTATAGCTTATCACGTGCAGCCTACCGACTCCGCTATGGGACTAGTTTGACTAATCAGTTGGATTTTGACGTTTGAATGCTGATGTGTGTTATTTTTATATATTATGTTTTAGGTGGTGTGTGTGTGCATAGTCTTAGAATATACTTTAAATCTGCTCTTTATCAATAGCATCCCAAAATGTGTTTAGACGCATGTTTCCTAAAGTCTGTTTTCCATTGAAATGCCTTCAGGTTAGTCTAGCTAGCCACACCAAGGGATGGCGACACTAATGGCGTCTCTGACAGCGTGACGGACATTCATTATGAAATCAGTGACATTCTCACTGCATGGACTTAGAATGCCTGTCGTGACTGTGTTTTGCTTAGGCACTGATTACCACTAACACCGCCCACCACTATCCTCACACACACGCACACACACGAGCGCACAGAGTAATTCTCACGCAGCCAGTGTTCACTAAGGTGGTTCTTCTCTGCTGTGCTCAGGTTCCAGACTGTGAATAATACCATCACAGATAATAAATAATATATATAATATAATACCATCACAGATAATAAATAATGCATTTCCAACCTTATGTTGTGTGTGTGTGTGTGTGTGTGTGTTCCAACCTTATGTTGGTCTAAAATGCATATGTTTGGTGTGTTGGAATGACACGTCTGTGCCGTGATAGAAGAACTTAACACATATGGAAACAACTGAGCAGTCGAGTGTGTGTGTGTGTGTGTGTGTGTGTGTGCCAGCTTGCTCTTTGCCTCTCACGCCCATCCACCTGTCTGCTTGCAGGTATGACGACCTGCCCGCCTGGTGAAGTCCGCCTAGACCGAAGAGTATTCATCCAGCATTCCTTCCGTTCGGCTAGCATTCTGTTACGTGTGTGCATTCTCTCCCTCTCTCTCACACACACTGATTAGGGACTATTTGTATATGTCATAATCAAAATATAATTGTGTAACAATTTATGTTTGTGCAAGATTGATCAAACTGTTGATCTTGTGTGTTGTTGCCTTATTGTTCGACCGTACATATGTCCGTCCTGTGTGCATTCTCTCTCTCTCTCTCTCTCACACACACAAAGACATTTACATACGTCCGTCCTGCCTTTTGTGTTTAAATAAACTGAGTTCGACTAAAGAGGGTGTGTTCTGTGTCTACGGCATGTTGCATGCGCACATTCAAATTAAACCAAAACGAAATTTTCTCTGAAATCACTAAACGGAATCGCAATATTTCACAGTCGTTTTTAATAAGGTCCATTCAATTTCGAAGAATGAATTATTCTGCTCTATGTACTGGCTGCTACAGCCCCCTGCCGGCAACGTCCTGTTACTACCCAGCTGTAAGGAAGGGTCGGACGTATATAATTGATTTGTTTTGTAACATTTATATTAGGTTCTACTGGAGTACTATAAACCAAGATTGGCTTTAGTGGATATTTTTAGAGTCGGCTATCTAGTCCCTGTGTTAGGCGCATGAGCACCTTGCCTGTTGGGAAAGAAGATTAATATGTAATCCTGTTAGCCGTCCTGTCGAGCATGTAATTAATACGCAGGTGAACCTTAGCTTCCTTGTGTAAGTACAGCTATATGGAACTTCACGGTCTATTTGTGGTATCTACAAAAATCCCAAGGCAAGGCGTAGCACGTGTGTGTGTGTGTGTGTGTGTGTGTGTGTGTGTGTGTGTGTTAAAGAGTAGGCTACGACTGTGTTTGTCGGTCATTGCAGGCTGATCTGGATAATGAGCTAAATCGTCCCACATGCAAACTCATGAGCTGCATATCCATGAAAGTTGCCCTCTATAACGGGCTAATCTCCGGCTGACAGTGGTGGGAGTTTATCATCGTCCGTTCCCGACACTTTGACTGGTCTGCGCGCCGATACGTCACCGGGGGGGCAAGTCCATGCTTCGTGACGGGCACCAGGCGCGAGGTAACGAGTGTTTTTTCCCCGCCGCCAGTGCTATGGAGATTTAAATTTCTTTCCCGGGACGAAGTCGCACAGGACATTGGTAAGTCATAACGATAGCCATACAAAACTACATGATCATGTAAAGACCGTTTATAGTTCTGTAGTAGTTAGCTAGCGCAATTACAACAGGAGCGGCAAGTGTTGTCAATTAACGTTAAGTGGTGCACAGTTCAGTGGCGTTAAGGTTACACACCAAAGCTTATATTAAGCGTGGCAGCTCAGTATGCTTGAGGACACCTTAAACCAGCCTGATCCAGCCAGCTACCTAATAATAACCACGTAGCTAACGTTAATTACAAACTAGTGCTAACGTGTGGATCTCTCGTTGGTAAAGTTAGCGAACGTTAGGTCAGAGTAATTGTAATTGTAACGGTATCTTCTGTTGACCTGCACATAATTAATAACAAACGTTATGAAGATAAATGAAGGGGGTTATTTAGCGAGTGTAACTTATTTGGCTAGCTAACATAACCTAGTAGTTGCGTTTATACTGTAATGAATCACGAGTCCTTCCTCACGGCAGTAAAAGCTAACATGGCTAGTAAGCGACTTCTCGCCACAAGCCAGTTCTCTCCTGATGGTGTTGTTTTTCCCAGAATAACAGTCCTTCTAACGCTGCTGTGTCTAACGTACCTTGGCTGTAATGAGTTCACATTTCGGTGCAGCTAACGTACTCAGGTGTTAGCACGCGAGCTAACCGTGGTTCCGTGCCGTGCGGAAGTTCACCGGGACATGACACGTGCAGTGAACACTGGAAAAGCATGTTTTGCCCGTGTGCAGAAGATGAACCGACAGACCCCAAAGACGCAGAAACCTGAACAACCTGTCAGAATGGCTAGCTAGCGACGAGGTGACAGTTTTGAATGAAACGCCATTGTCCCGAGAGTCTGTTGTGACCTGTTTCAGCGCCACCCGCACAAATGAATGACATGCGCAACCAGAGTTAATCGTAGTGGCAAATTAGTGTAATAAGATGAGAAGTTACATTCGATTGAAATGGACGTAACGGGTGACGTTTCTCTCAGTTGGGGCTTTTTAAGACGGTGAAAAACGTTAGACAAAGTGGGGATTGCGCAATCGCTGCTATAGGCTAAATGCATGTGGACCCCCATATTCTCTCGTTATGATCATCTCTCAAGTTCATTGGCCGTGTGGCTAAATGGTTAAGCCTATGGATTTTGTGTAAAAGAGACACGCCACTGTTCATTCATTCAAGGTTTCCCCGTCCACTCCCGCCGTCCAGGCGTCCTTTGTTTGTGTTGTGAGTTCCTGGGTTACGTTGGTTGATCCTTTGTTTGCCAGGGTCTGAACGTGCACACCTAGCGGCGCGAAGCTTCAGGTAAAACCAAAATAGGCTACCTCCCCATCGGGACCGGGACGGCGCCGCTGGGCTCGGCGGGAGTAGGCGGTTACTGGTGTGAGTCAAACATTCTGCCTCCCTCAGAGAAAGCCTCATTCATGGCGGAGGTATGCTTATTATGACTCGGTAGTTTTAAAGGGGCGTTTGTGAATCCGGGACGAACACACCCCGTCGGCAGGCAAGCGCACTCCATACCGTCGCCGCCTAGGCTCGAGAGCTTTCGGCCCAGGGACTTGGGCAGCGGGAGACCCGCCCCTCTGCGCGTGGGAGTCAGAGAGAGAGAGACGTAAAGAGTGTTTGAATCAGAGAGAGAGAGGGAGATGGAGAGAGAGACAGAGACAGAAAGAGTGTGTTGAAACTAAAGTAACAGGAACAGATTCAGGACGTTTCACCCCCTGGATCAGTTTAAGTGAATCTATCTTCTTCGAGGCTCTTTAAAAGCCTAATGTGTGTGTGGTCAAGCGCTCTGATCCCTGGCGAGGTCACTCGCTGACTCTGACCTCTGGTTCAGCCCTGTGCACTCCTCACCTAATGCTATTAATCTTCTCCGTCACACACACACTCCTCACCTAATGCTATTAATCTTCTCCGTCACACACAAGGCTCATCTTACCCTGGGCTCCACACCCTGGCACACTCAGCTCAGTGTGTGCCAAATGTGTCAGGGACCAGGTGCCCAGGTGTGTCAGTGATCAGGTGTGTCAGGTGTGTGTGTGTGTGTGTGTGTCAGTGATCAGGTGTGTCAGTGATCAGGTGTGTGTGTGTGTCAGTGATCAGGTGTGTGTGTGTCAGTGATCAGGTGTGTCAGGTGTGTGTGTGTGTGTGTGTCAGTGATCAGGTGTGTCAGTGATCAGGTGTGTGTGTGTGTGTGTGTCAGTGATCAGGTGTGTGTGTGTCAGTGATCAGGTGTGTGTGTGTGTGTCAGTGATCAGGTGTGTGTGTGTGTGTGTGTGTGTCAGTGATCAGGTGTGTGTGTGTGTGTGTCAGTGATCAGGTGTGTGTGTCAGTGACCAGGTGTGTGTGTGTGTGTGTGTGTCAGTGATCAGGTGTGTGTGTCAGTGATCAGGTGTCTGTGTGTGTGTGTGTCAGTGATCAGGTGTGTGTGTGTGTGTGTCAGTGATCAGGTGTGTGTCAGTGACCAGGTGTGTGTGTGTGTGTGTCAGTGATCAGGTGTGTATGTCAGTGACCAGGTGTGTGTGTGTGTGTGTGTGTGTGTGTGTGTGTGTGTCAGTGATCAGGTGTGTGTGTGTGTTAGTGATCAGGTGTGTGTGTGTGTGTGTGTCAGTGACCAGGTGTGTGTGTGTGTGTGTCAGTGATCAGGTGTGTGTGTCAGTGACCAGGTGTGTGTGTGTGTGTGTGTGTGTGTCAGTGATCAGGTGTGTGTGTGTGTCAGTGATCAGGTGTGTGTGTGTCAGTGATCAGGTGTGTGTGTATCAGTGATCAGGTGTGTTTGTCAGGTGTGTGTGTGTGTGTGTGTCAGTGATCAGGTGTGTGTGTGTCAGTGATCAGGTGTGTTTGTCAGGTGTGTGTGTGTGTGTGTCAGTGATCAGGTGTGTTTGTCAGGTGTGTGTGTGTGTGTGTGTGTGTGTCAGTGATCAGGTGTGTTTGTCAGGTGTGTGTGTGTGTGTGTGTCAGTGATCAGGTGTGTCAGTGATCAGGTGTGTGTGTGTCAGTGATCAGACACACACACACACAGACACCAAACAGCTTCTAACCCCAACAGCTTCTAACCCAAACTTGTGTGACTATCTGCACTACATGACTTAGCTACTTATACACACTGATGTTTACATTCTATCTGCACTACACGTACCCAGGGCCACTGCAACCCAACATATGTGCGATATCTCAGCTGCTATGCCATAGTTTTGTATTTATCTTATTTCTTTCTTATAGATAAAACAAATATATACATTTTATATTTTATTTATATTTTGCACTTTAAATTAGTTAGTTTGAACTCTTTCTATTTTGAATTGTTGTCTTATGCGTGAGTGGACCGTGGGTTCTAACGTCTGTCAGTATAGGGGCTACCTATAGCAACCGCCATCATCATATAGGTAGCCTATAGCAACTGCCATCATCATATACAGTAGATAGCCTATAGCAACCGCCATCATCATATAGGTATACTCCTGTAAGTCTTCTCGTAATCAAACCTATCTTATTGGCCTGTAGATTTCTGTATGAAACTTTATTGCAAATGTTTGTGGCATACAATGTTTGTGTGTTTGTGGCGTTCAGTGTGTGTGTGTTTGTGGCGTACAGTGTGTGTGTGTGTTTGTAGTGAGTGTGTGTTTGTGGCGTACAATGTGTGTGTGTTTATGGCGTACAATGTGTGTGTGTTTGTGGCATACAGTGTGGGTGTGTGTGGCCTACAATGTGTGTGTGTTTATGGCGTACAATGTGGGTGTGTTTGTGGCCTACAGTGTGTGTGTGTGTGTGTGTGTGTGTGTGTGGCCTACAATATGTGTGTGTGTTTGTGGCGTATAATGTGTGTGTCTGTGTTTGTGGCGTACAGTGTGTGATAGATAGATAGATGGATTAATCCCGAGGGAAATTTAGTGTGTGTGTGGTGTACAGTGTGTGCGTGTGTGTTGACTCCCTGTTATCTTGCATCTGGTTGGTGTGTATGGGACATTGTGTGCATCGTCTGTGTGTGTGTGTGTGTGTGTGTGTTAAGTGACTGGTTTTGCAGGTGTATGTCTGTGTTAAGTGACTGGTTTTGCAGGTGTGTGTGTGTTAAGTGACTGTGGTTTTGCTACGCTTGTGGTTGTGTGTGTGTGTGTAAGTGTGTGGTCGGTCTGTATGTAAGAATGTAGGTGTGTGCTTACTGACTGGTTTTACAGATTGTCTCTGTGTGTGTGTGTGTTTACTGATGAAGGATTTGCTGACTCTGGCAGGTGTGCATTAGGTGTGTGTGTGTCTCAGACTGTGTGTGTGTGTGTGTGTTTACTGCCGGTGGTTTTTGCTGACCCTGACAGGGGTACATAAGGTGTGTGTGTGTGTGTGTGTGTTTACTGCCGGTGGTTTTTGCTGACCCTGACAGGGGTACATAAGGTGTGTGTGTGTGTGTGTGTGTGTTTACTGCCGGTGGTTTTTGCTGACCCTGACAGGGGTACATAAGATGTGTGTGTGTGTGTGTGTGTGTTTACTGACGGTGGTTTTTGCTGACCCTGGCAGGTGTGTGTCAGGTGTGTGCTGCTGGTGCTGGAGCATGATGACAGTGGCCTCGGCCAAATCAGGAGCAGGTAAGCCTAGGGAGGCCACACACGCACACGCACACGCACACGCACACGCACACGCACACACACACACATACATACACGCACACAGTCTGAAGCTGAGGTGTTGGTGTGTCTTTATGGTGGAGTTCTTACATCAGCAACAAGTTTTATTTTACAAAACAATTCTAGTTCATCTGTGTGTGTTTGTGTGTGGGTCATCTATCATTCCTCCCTCGTGTGTGAGTGTGAGACTTGTTTACTGAGATATCTCATACACACTATCTGTCTCTGCAGCTCTCACTCTCTCACACACACACACACACACACTTGTTCACACGCACACACACACACACTCTTTTACACACACACTCTTTTACACACACACACACACACACGCACACACACACTCTTTCACAAACACACACACTCTTTTACACACACACACAGACACACACACACAGAGTATCACTCAGGTTGCTGCCTAACCCTGTTGCTGTGACCAGAGAGTGGTGCTGAAAGGCTGCCTCTATTAATCACAGTGTCTGTGTGTGTGTGAAAGAGTGTGAGTGTGTGTAAGAGTGTGTGTGTGTGTGTGTGTGTGTGTGTGTGTGTGTGTGTGTGTTCTGAAGATGTGTGTATTTGTATGTATTAATTGTATTGATCCATCTGTTTGTTTGTGACACTAAGCTTGTGTAAATATATTTGAAAGTCATACAACGTATTTTGAATGACTTTTCTGTGTGTGTGTGTGTGTGTGTGTGTGTGTAGCGATGCAGCAGGTGCTGGATAATCTGCGTGATCTTCCTCCTTCCTCTGGGGCTAAAGACATCGACCTCATCTTCCTCCGTGGCATCATGGAGAGCCCCATTGTTCGCTCACTGGCCAAGGTACACACACACACACACACACAGGCTCACACACACACACACACAGGCTCACACACACACAGGCTCACACACACACACACACACAGGCTCACACACAGGCTCACACACACACACACACAGGCTCACACACACACACACAGGCTCACACACACACACACACACACACACACACAGGCTCACACACTCACTCACACGCACATACTCGCACACACACGTACGCACACACACACACACTCACACACACACACAGGCTCACGCACACACACATACACTCACACACTCACCCTCACACGCTCACACACACGCACACAAACACGCTCACACACATGCACACACACAAGCTCACACGCTCACACA
>NC_045162.1:532247-534747 GCF_900700415.2 Clupea harengus | reverse complement strand
CACACACACACACACACACACTCACCAGCTGCTGTAAAGCCTGCAGCACTGGAGGGGAACAGCAGGAGAGAGCAGAGAGCGCCTCATCGGACATTTCTGCAGGAGACACACACACACACACACACACACACACACACACATGTATTTACGACAGTAATTACACAACACACACCACTAATAACACATTTAAGATGTGTCTATGGAGAAACACACACACACACACACACACCACACACCACTAATAACACATTTAAGATGTGTCTATGGAGAAACGCACACACACACACACACACACACACACACACACACCACACACCACTAATAACACATTAAAGATGTGTCCATGGAGAAATGCAGTCACGAGCTGAAACAAGTTTCCTTTCTCTATAATTCCTTTACCCCATTAATAACACACACACACACACACCTAAGAGATGACTGTGTATTCTATACCATTAATAACACACACACACACACACACACACACACACTCTCACACACACACACACACAAGAGATGACTGTATTCTACACCTCTTCCTATAGGCTGCTGTATCTGTACAGCTCTACAGTACGTCCATCACTGAGTCTGGTTGGCAAACCGTGGGTGCTAGCGTTAGTAACTACAGCGATAGTAACTATAGCGTTAGTAACCATAGCGATAGTAACTATAGCGTTAGTAACCATAGTAACTATAGCGATATAACCATAGCGTTAGTAACTATAGCGTTAGTAACCATAGCGTTAGTAACTATAGCGTTAGTAACCATAGCGATAGTAACCATAGCGATAGTAACCATAGCGTTAGTAACTATATCATTTAATTTCCTTGCCCCTGTGGCCATTGTGCTCTAGGCAACGCATTGAGACAATCTTATTGTTTTGGCGCTATACAAATACAATTGAATTGAATATTTATCCCACAGTCTTATTAAGATCTATCACTGGTATCTCATATTAATAATCCCATCAGACGTGTTTTATTGGGCCTATGAACACTGATTTGCTTCACTGATTTGCTTGCTACAGGAGTACCTGTCTAAACTGTGAGTTGTGGCACCTATATTCCATATGATTATGTTATTCCAGTACACTTACTTTTCTTATCTTTTATTTTTTATGTTTATCATCTTCTTTTTACTTATTTTTTTTATCATTTAACATTTTAATTATTTATTGCTATTGTATATGTAAAGCACATTGAGTTGCACATGTGCATGAAATGCACCATATAAATAAAATTGCCTTGCCTTGGTATCTCATACTAAAATCACATCACACTGGTATTTCATATTAATAATCCCATCAGACTGTTATTTCAGATTAATAATCCCATCACACTGGTATCTCATATTAATAATTCCATCAGACTGGTATTTCATATTAATAATCCCATCAGACTGGTATTTCAGATTAATAATCCCATCACACTGTTATTTCAGATTAATAATCCCATCAGACTGGTGTCTCAGATTAATAATCCCATCACACTGTGTTAATCTCAGATTAATAATCCCATCAGACTGGTGTCTCAGATTAATAATCCCATCAGATTGATATCTAATAATCCCATCACACTGATATCAGATTAATAATCCCATCAGACTGATGTCTCACCATCCAGAGCGCTGACCAGCAGGTGGGCGGCCGTGAGGAGGGGGGTGTGTGAGGTGTCCGTCTGCCCCCCCTCAGCCTGGGGCAGCAGCTCGAGGAATGACATCACCTGGGCTTTCAGGTCCTGATCCAAGGACCCGAGGTCAGGGGTCACACCACTACACAGATCCTCCAGCTGAGAGGTCACAGGGCACAGAGAGGTCAGAGGTCACAGAGAGGTCAGGGGTCACACCACTACACAGATCCTCCAGCTGAGAGGTCAAAGGGCACAGAGAGGTCAGGGGTCACACCACTACACAGATTCTCCAGCTGAGAGGTCAGGGGTCACAGAGAGGTCAGGGGTCACACCACTACACAGATCCTCAAGCTGAGAGGTCAAAGGGCACAGAGAGGTCAGGGGTCACAGAGAGGTCGGGGGTCACAGAGAGGTCAGGGGTGAACACTCATAACACACTCTGTTAAAGACATTATGATGCATATCAAAGACCACCAGAGTATGGTGTGTATGTGTGTGTGTGTGTGTGACTGTGTCCTCTCTGCGTGTGTATCTCTGTGGGTGAGAGAGATTTCAAAGTGTGTGTATTTCTGAAAAACAGATTCAACTCTGTGTGTGTGTGTGCAGGTAGCTCACCGCCTGCTCCAGATGTGTGTGTGTGTGTGTGTGTGTGTGTGTGCAGGTAGCTCACCGCCTGCTCCAGATGTGTGTGTGTGTGTGTGCAGGTAGCTCACCGCCTGCTCCAGGTGTGTGTGTGTGTGTGTGTGTGTGCAGGTACTCACCGCCTGCTCCAGAAGTGTGTGTGTGTGTGTGTGTGTGTGCAGGTAGCTCACCGCCTGCTCCAGATGTGTGTGTGTGTGTGTGTGTGTGTGCAGGTAGCTCACCGCCTGCT
>NC_045162.1:509747-527247 GCF_900700415.2 Clupea harengus | reverse complement strand
CACACAACATTAACACACTTCAATAACACACAACACACATACACTTCAATAACACACAACATATTAACAAACAACATTAATACACTTCAATAACACACAGCATTAACACACTTCAATAACACACTTCAATAACACACAACATATTAACACACAACATACATACACTTCAATAACACACAACATTAACACACTTCAATAACACACAACACACATACACTTCAATAACACACAACATATTAACACACATCAGAGCCACATTCTTGCATGCTTGTTAATCTAAAATATGTGGGCGGTGTGGAAGTACTATAAAGTGTGTGAGACGGAAGAGTGTCACACATGCCATCTCGGTCTGTGCAAGAATAAAATACCTCGTGGGGGAGTTGAGCTAAAATCCTTCACACAAGCGACGTATTAAGGCACTTGAAGTCGCATCACGTAGCGGAGCATGGCGAGTTTGAAAAGAGGACCGAGGAGAGTGAAAACAACAAGAAGAAGGCAGAGGAACGCCTGCTAACACAACCCACGTATCACAGGAAGAGTTTATAGGGCTGGACGACCAGCCATTCAGCGCGGTCGAAGACGTGGGGTTCCGTAGGCTACTCTCTCACATTGAGCCCCGCTACACTCTCCCAGGTTCCACATGTGTTGCAGATCTAGCCCCACTGAGCTCTACCAGGCAGTGCATTCACAACTTCCAACTTCTAAAAGTGGTGCTGCGTTCACAAGAGTTCTAAAAGTGGTACTGCACACACACACACACGTACACACACACACACACACAGTTACCTTGATCTTGGCAGGTGTGAGTACTCCGAAGAGGCCACTGCAGGTCCCGCTGTCCTCCACCTCCTCACACACGACACACTCCTGCACGGTGGAGACCCGCTCCCTCACCAGCCCAAACACACGCCGGCGCTGCTCACGGACCTGCTCCATCAGATCATGCTCCAGGTCCAGCACCCTACACACACACACACACACACACACACACACACATGCAATAATCACACACACACGCATAATATATACACACACACAATAAACACACATGCAATAAGCACACACACGCACAATCCACACACACACACACACGCACAATCCACACACACACACACACGCACAATCCACACACACACGCACAATCCACACACACACACACACGCACAATCCACACACACACACACACGCACAATCCACACACACACGCACAATCCACACACACACGCACAATCCACACACACACACACACGCACAATCCACACACACACACACACGCACAATCCACACACACAGCAGTTATTCTCACGGATGATTGAGGTTTCACTTCTTCATGGCTGGTGGCCAGTAGCCCGGGGGAAGTGTGTGTGTGTGTGTGTGTGTGTGTGTGTGTGTGTGTGTGTGTGTGTGTGTGTGTGTGTGTGTGTGTGTGTGTGTGCGCGTGTGCGTGCGTGTGTGTGTGCCCAAGGGGAAGTGGGTCCCTGTGTGGAGCTCTGACTTCCCCTCAAGTTAATGTTCAAACCACAGCTTTTACAGGGGGGCAAAGATCACCCTCACAGTTCTATTGCCTATTGCCCCAGGGTCTCATCACACTCTCCTCTCCTCTCCTCTCCTCTCTCCTCTACTCTCTCCTCTCCTCTCCTCTCCTCTCCTCTACTCTCTCCTCTCCTCTCCTCTCTTCTTCTCTCCTCTCCTGTCCTCTCCTCTCCTCTTCTCTCCTCTCCTCTCCTCTGCTCTCCTCTCCTCTGCTCTCCTCTCCTCTCCCCTCTCCTCTCCTCTCCTCTCCTCTCCTCTCCCTCCTCTCCTCTCCTCTCCTCTCCTGTCCTCTCCTCTCCTCTCCTCCCCTCTCCTCTCCTCTCCTCTCCTCTCCTGTCCTCCCCTCTCCTCCCCTCTCCTCTCCTCTCCTCTCCCTCCTCCCCTCTCCTCTCCTCTCCTCTCCTCTCGGCTGAGGGTGAACTACAGCACAGCATCACACTTCACTATCACACTTTAGATTGTCACCTGTCAACACATATATCACTCTTTAGATTGACACCTGCCAACACATCAATCACACTTTAGATTGACACCTGTCAACACATCAATCACTATTTAGATTGACACCTGCCAACACATCAATCACACTTTAGATTGACACCTGTCAACACATCAATCACTATTTAGATGAACACCTGCCAACACATCAATCACACTTTAGATTGACATCTGCCAACACATCAATCACTTTTTTGATTGACACCTGCCAACACATCAATCACACTTTAGATTGACATCTGCCAACACATCAATCACTTTTTTGATTGACACCTGCCAACACTACTTTGTGATGTACATTTTAGATGTTAGATGTACATTTTTCTGTACATTTTGTGTCTTTTGTGTACTTTACTAAGAGCTATGAATTAAAAGTCCTTTTACTTTACTAAAATAAAGTCTTGTATTAATACTCTGAATCTGTGGTGGGGGGTTTGGCGGGGTGTTGAGGGTGGGCTTGCTTGTCTACACAATGCAGATTACATCTGCACGTGTGTGTGTGTGTGAGTGTGAGAGTCTGCACGTGTGTGTGTGTGTGAGTGTGAGAGTCTGCATGTGTGAGTCTGCACGTGTGTGTGTGTGTGAGTGTGAGAGTCTGCACGTGTCTGTGTGAGTCTGCACGTGCACATGTGTGTGTGTGTGTGTGAGTGTGAGAGTCTGCACGTGTGTTTGTGTGTGTGTGAGTCTGCACGTGTGTGTGTGTGTGTGAGTGTGAGAGTCTGCACGTGTGTTTGTGTGTGAGTGTGAGAGTCTGCATGTGTGTGTGTGTGTGTGTGTGTGTGTGTGTGTGAGTGTGTGTGAGAGTCTGCACGTGTGTGTGTGTTTGTGTGTGTGTGAGTGTGAGAGTCTGCACGTGTGTGTGTGTGTGTGAGTGTGAGAGTCTGCACGTGTGTGTGTGTGTGTGTGTGTGTGTGTGTGTGTGTGTGCACGTGTGTGTGTGTGTGTGTGTGCTCTCACTTGTGTTTGGAGTCTTGGAGCAGCTTGCGGACGTCCAGCTCCTCCTTCCGGAGGCTTCCGAAGCTGGACTGCAGTTTGGCGGAGCTCCTCCCCTCCAGCGAGACGTTGGCCACGCCCACACCCGTCTCAACCAGGGTGCCCATCTTATCCCCGAAGGTCCCCGAGTACTTGAGGAAGTCCGTCACCTTCACCACTGCAAACACACACACACACTTCAGGAAGTCCATCACCTTCACCACTGCAAACACACACACACACTTCAGGAAGTCCATCACCTTTACCACTGCAAACACAGACACACACACACACACACACACACACACACACACTTCAGGAAGTCCATCACCTTCACCACTGCAAACACACACACACCTCAGGAAGTCCATCACCTTCACCACTGCAAACACACACACACTTCAGGAAGTCCATCACCTTCACCACTGCAAACACACACACACCTCAGGAAGTCCATCACCTTCACCACTGCAACCACACACACACACACACGCACACACACACACACTTCAGGAAGTCCATCACCTTCACCACTGCAAACACACACACACTTCAGGAAGTCCATCACCTTCACCACTGCAAACACACACACACCTCAGGAAGTCCATCACCTTCACCACTGCAACCACACACACACACACACACACACACACACACACTTCAGGAAGTGCATCACCTTCACCACTGCAAACACACACACACTTCAGGAAGTCCATCACCTTCACCACTGCAACCACAGACACACCTCAGTCAGGGCCTTATCTACCCCACGACCAACCTTATCGACCCCACAGCTCACCTTAACCTTATCTACCCCACAGCTAACCTTAACCTTATCGACCCCACAGCTCACCTTAACCTTATCTACCCCACAGCTAACCTTAACCTTATCGACCCCACAGCTAACCTTAACCTTATCTACCCCACAGCTAACCTTAACCTTATCTACCCCACAGCTAACCTTAACCTTATCGACCCCACAGCTAACCTTAACCTTACCTACCCCACAGCTAACCTTAACCTTATCGACCCCACAGCTAACCTCATCTACCCCACAGCCAACCTTATCGACCCCACAGCTAACCTCATCTACCCCACAGCCAACCTTATCGACCCCACAGCTAACCTTATAGAGCTCAGATTACAGTGATGGAGGTGTTTAGAGCTGAAGGAACCAGAATTTAAGATTCATAGTTAATAAGGATATGCCATAGTCAATAATTCAATGTATCTTAAACCTAGTTGTAATTGTTCCTTTTATTTGGACTTTAAGTTAGAATGTAATCATTTCTGGTTAGAGAAAAGAGATTATCCTGAGGGAATGTATTCAAAGTATCATGAAAGTGTCAGCAAATGGCTCAGACTTGTGTCTCCAAGACCTCGTGAATATAGAGGGTGACACCCCTGGTTCTCAGAGAGCATTTAACAGCGATCCTTCAATGGATAATCAGATATGGCTTAGGTGAAGCTCTGTGAGTGAGTGGAACTCAGGCTCTGTCTCACACGCACACACACACACACACACACACACACACACACACGTCTTAGGTGAAGCTCTGTGAGTGAGTGGAACTCAAGCTCTGTCTTACAATGGTGGCCACCGTTGTTCAAGATTAAAACCTGATTCATGACTGACCAAATCCAAGACTGGGTCTCCAATATATGGTATAAAATCAATTACCATTAGATGGAGGTTCCTACCGTGAGATAACTTATTTTCTAGTTTATATGATTAGTATGTATTGTGTTGTTTGTAAAGAAGTTTTATCAATGGGCAGAGAGATTTATCATATTTTGTATACCACGAGGTTCATCATTATACACACATTAGCTAGCTAGTTCGCTGGGAATTTCCCATTCTCCACGTTCCGTAAGCTAGCTAACCGTGCTGCCGTACTGAATGTATTTTGTCATTTGATTTTATTGGTGCAGATGCTGTGTACCAACTGTGATGTTTGTGCATGAACAGGAATAAAAGAACTAAGCAGTTGCAGTATTCGTCAGTCCTCAGTTTGACCACCGTCACACTTACACATGATTTTTCTTAATCCGAGATAAAATCATTGTATGAAGTGTTACAATTACGAGTAATTGTTAGCATTTTTTTTTTATGGAACAGTCTTCGTCCTGCATATATGTGTTTAAGGTACTTAAAAAAATTATCTCTCAGAAGACTGCTGTTAGATCAGAAGGGGGAGGAGCTGAGCTGGAGCTGAGCTGCAGAGTTGCAAAACAGATTACCGTAATTTCCGGACTATTGAGCGCACCTGAATATACGCCTCACCCACTGAATTAAAAAATATATATATATTTTGAACATAAATAAGCCGCACATGTCTATAAGCCGCAGGTGTCTACCGGTACATTGAAACAAATGAACTTTACACAGGCTAAAATGAATATCAAAAGTAATACAATAGTGATGCATATTATTAGTTTTGCCAGTTACGATAAGTGCACTGTTGCTTTAAGAGAGCACAGTTGCAAGAGTCAATCAGAAATAAGGTACTTCTTCCTGTTCATAGTAATAACACATGATTCTTGTGGTATTTTCCACTTTCAGAACTTCTGTTTTAATCTGCTGACACATCTATCGTCTGGAAGCTTTCCCTTATCTGCGCCACGGACTGACCATTTATGATTTCTCTTTTCGCTGCCCTTTCTCACAGCCCTCTGTCCCAGTTTTAACTTGCTCTCTCGTCTGGCTTTACATTTCCCACGTGAATTTTACTTGGCTCTTTCTGACTGACTTTTTCATTTGATTATACTTCATTTGATTTGATATGATTGATTTGATATGATTTGATAAATTTGATAAAATAAATAAAATTACATAATGCATACCTTAATAAGATGATAACTCCAGAATGTGCTTTCTCAAAACAGATTACTAATGCATACCTTAATAAGATGATAACTGCAGAATGTGCTTTCTCTAAACAGATTACTAATGCATACCTTAATAAGATGATAACTGCAGAATGTGCTTTCTCAAAACAGGTCTAAGCTGCTGAATATCTGACTTCATCAAATGATCCAGGAGTGCGGAATTAATTATAAAGAACAAAAAGAAGGAATGCCTTAAATGGTTTGGCATTCACGGGCCACTGGAATCTGGATGGAATAATTCTGTAATTTAATACATCTTGCTTTCTTTCTTTAAGGGATGGACACCTCTGTCTCCTGAGCAAGCGAATGAGTGTGTGTGTCTGTGAGCCGGCCGGCTGTATAAATGAACTTACAGGACTGTTCTGAACTTCTTTCAAATCCCCACTCTCAGTTCTTTATTTGGTTACTCTGGGTCTTTCACTTGTCCATCCGTATGATGTCTACTGTCTGATATGATTTAAATCCGACATGATCTTGCTTTATCCCCACCTGGCAGTTGCCACCAAGTTATCATATGGGGGGATTTGAAGGATCTTTGTGAATTGTTTACTGACATTTGCTTACACTGTCTCTTCTTCTTACAAATGTTCAAACCTGCCTTCACGTTCATTAGCATCCAAATGGTTATTGTAGAGCAGGGGTGGGCAATTCATAATTTCCCCAAGGGGCCACATGAGATAGTGGGACTGTTGTGGAGGGCCGGACCAATAGGCTGAACTCAATTCTGCTCAATATAAGTTGTATCTCTTTATAAAAAACATTAAATTGTATGGTTTTGATTAACTGCTACTGGTAAGAGTAGATGTTACATTTAGGCTATCAAAAATGTGGTGCAGGCATAGTAAAAACGCCAACATTATTTAATCAACATTTAATCATCATTCACAAAAAACGATTTTGAAAATGAGCATGTTTTTGCAGTATTAAAGGTGTACCCAGACGATCAATATACATGGCACACACACACACACACACACACACACACACACACACACACACACACACACACACACACACACACGAGAGCAAGCTTGCAATGCAATAGTATAAGTATACAAATTAATAGTGATATCATTTTTTATCAGCGCAAATGCTTGCAGGCACACCCACACGCACGAATGTAGGCCTACGGAAATAAATAAATATATTTTTACGGAAATAAATATCCCGCTTATTATACGGTTACTTGCCAAAACAATAGAAGACATTCCTCCAAAATACCTCTTTTTAATGATTTTGTTGCCGTTTAGTTCTTCACGCAAATGCAAAGCAACCCACCTTCTGACTTCAAGTTTCAATGACGGTTTCAATCTAAATATCCTTGTTGATTTATTTTATCTGTATAGGTGTTTATGTTGTTCAATTTCATATATTATCTAAAAGTCGTCCAATTTCAAGTAACCCATTCTTCAACACTATCTGCTACCTTATCTGAAAACAGAAAGTAACGTTAAATCTCCATTGCAACAGCTTTCGAGGGTTTGGGAAATAATCGCTGCTGATTTGCTTATTTCTTATTTACTAGTTTGGTGGAGGCAATCCAGAATTACTGTTGATGAAATTATAATCAGACGACCCCCCCCATAAAAAAAAAGAATTCCTGAGGAGACTGAAGAAGTTTGGCATGAACCCAGTCATCCTCACCAACTTCTACAGATAGAGAGCATCCTGACTGGGTGCATCACAGTGTGGTATGGGAGCTGCACAGCCAAGGACCGCAAGGCCCTTCGTAGTGTGGTCAGGACTGCGGAGTTCATCATCGGCAGGGAGCTCCCAGCCCTGCAGGACACCTACCACACACGATGCCTCAGGAAAGCTGGCAGGATCCTAAAAGACTGCTACCACCCAGCCTTCAGACTTTTTACCCCGCTGCCTTCTGGAAGGCGGTACCGTAGCATCCGGTCTCGCACACGCAGACTGGAGAACAGTTTTTACCCTAGGGCCATCAGGCTGCTACAGTAAATGGACATTGATACTCCACCGCCACTTTTGCACTCGCCACTTACATGCACTGTCACTGTCACTTTCATATTACTGTTTGCACTACACTTACATATACTGTCACTTCCAACCTACTGTTTGCACTAGCAGAAATACCTTATCAGGAAAATTGCACTACCTGTAACTCCCTCACTGGGTTGTATGTGGGTCAATAGGTTAGCATAGTTTATTAAATGTGTATTATATGTTATATGTATATATGTTAGTATTATATGTATAGGCTGCTATATGTATATTTAGTATTATATGTATAGGTTGTTATATGTTTAGCACACCGTATTGTATATTTATCTTGTATATTTAGTTTAAGGTTATTTAGGTTATTATATGTTTATTATGTGTAAATTATGTTCATAGTATTTGTAGAGAGTGTACGTCATGGTTTGTTATGTTATATTATGTTATGTTATGGTAGGTTTTTGGTCGGCGCCTTGTCGTAAGAATTTCAGTGCCCAGTCTGACCCTGTGTCATTTTGTGCATCTGACAAATAAAAGACTTGTAACTTGGAATTAGAAGCACAAAACCCGTTGCCAATGACAGCAGTCATACATTTTTTGCAGCAGTGAATATAAAGAAATTGCAAACCTGCGAAAGTTGGGATGGCCCATTCAAATCAACGGAACTTTTTGGAACATTCTGAAGAGCCGTATAATAAGTACAGGTATTTACGTTTGATTCCTAATTTACAATTGACCTACGTGGGCCGGTCAGGGACAGCCAACGGGCCGCAAATGGCCAGACCTAGCTGTCTGCAGTCCTTCACACCCAAGACCAAATGTTGAAATGAATTACCATTAGAGCTCAGATCACAGGGATGGAGGTGTTTAGGGCTCAGATCACGTGTGTGTGTGTGTGTGTGTGTGTGTGTGTGTGTCTGTGTGTGTGTGTGTGTTCTACCCCGCACCTGGTTCGATGGTCTGGTTTCCAGTGAGTAAATCGTTGAGAGTGAACCCCGTCGGGAGGTACTTGGGTCGCTGCCAGAACCAGAAGCGGTTCCGCTTGATGACCAGAGCGAGGGGACTGAGCTTGTCCGAGTCGTTGAGGCGGCGCACGGGGATGAGCGAGCCGTCCGGGTCGATCTCCGACACCAGGTTGGTGGTGGCCTTGGCGAACATGTCTCTGCCCAGCTGTGCTGAGATAGAGGATAGGGTTCATCATCATCATTGTTTATTCAGGGAGAATTGACTGAGCACAGGGCTCTTTTGCAGCAATGCCCTGATTGAGGCTACATAATACATACAACAATAAATAAACAAACCATAACAAAACAAAACAGACAAAATAAATAAACAAAACACATTAAACAACTCAGAAATTAAGTATATATAAAAAAAAATTACATAAAAGTCAAAATAATTAAATCAGAGAATCATTTAAAACAACAGCATTGAGACACATCCTTAGCATCTAAAAGGCTCTTAAATTGGTTGACAGACAAATACTTGGTAAGTTTCAACTCCACTTGAACAGTGTTCCGTTTATGGGTTAGGCTGATAACGCTTCAAAGAGGTCATACATGTTCTCAGAAAAACTATAAACACAAACATGCACAGAGGAGGGGTGGGGAGAGAATCATAAACGTGACAGGTGAATTCATACAGGTATCTGGATGTGACAAATGTACATGATACATATGTATGGTATATATACAGTACCAGTCAAAAGTTTGGACACACGTTTAAGTTTTTTCTTTACTTTTATTATTTTCTACATTGTAGATTAATACTGAAGACATTTAAACTACGAAAGAACACATATGGAATGATGTACTAAACAAAAAAAATGGTTATCTACCATGTAGAAAATAATAAAAGTAAAGAAAAAACTTCTCAAAAAATGAGGTGGCGTGTCCAAACTTTTCACTGGTACTGTATGATGCATACAACATGAATCGCGTCTATCCTAAGTAACCTACTGATTAGCCAACCGCGCGTTCCATCTTCATTTGTGTGACATTAACAACCCTTGACAAATGCAGTCAAGTAACACTGAACACAAGGTGGGACAGAGAGAGGAATGTTCTTTAATGAGCCGAGAGGAGCTGCACATTAGCGTGGAATGCCGAAGAAAACATCACATTCTCAGAGCCTGCTATCGGGAATGCTTATCTCTGCTGTCCGTGACCGTCATGAGTCATGTACTAACAGTCAAACAATCATTTTATGTTTTCTTCCTCAAAAACACAGACCAACAGCTTATTGGGAACGAAGAGAGTACCCCCGTGATTATTATGTCTTCTTTGTGATTTGAGGAGAAAAGCACTTACCGTTGAACTTTTGGCCGGTTTTCCTTTCTTCGCTTCCGCACACACTGTGCACGCGTCTGGGACACACTGTTGTTCTAATTTCGAGGAGACGTTCTCGTGAGCTACTCACAGACTTGCCCCGCCTGCTTTACACGTGATTGGCGGACGTGGAATAACACCATGTTTGATTACAGCAGAGATACGTCAATCATACGCACAAAACAGGACAGTGGAATTGAATGGAAACAAAGAATAGGCAAACCACTTCTGAGTCGGTTTAGAGGGAAATCTATAACAGGGACATTCAGTTCAGTATTTAGTATATTGTAAGCAGGGGTTTAGTCAGTAGTGGGACAAATGAAGGTGGGTAAACTATAAATGTTCGCGGCGCGGACACGCCCGTGCCTTACCTAACGCTATACTGCACTTGGAGTCTAGTAAAAAAAAAACGCTGAGCAGACACCTAGCTGTCACACGCTGCTGACGGAGAGGGCGCCGCGTTGCGTCCGCGTCCACCTTTGCCCTTCACTGAGCACACTTCTGCCCCGTGGGTAACTGAGCGGTGCCGCGAGTGCAGGTGTCTCGAGGCGCGCCAACCACCTGGCCCAGGATCAGTGGCTTCCCTCAGAACCGGTTTTACTCCTCGCGCGACTCCTCAAAACTACACTCTCTGTATGAGGCACCACGGGGCATCTTTTTAATAATAATAGTAATAATAATAATTATAATTATAATAATAATAATAGCAGTTTTTTACCTAGAACAATTGTCTCTATTGAATTCTGAATGATTCTACTTAAGACTGCATACTCTCTGTGATATACACCACACTGGCCACAGTCTTCATCTGTCTAGTCTTGCTTCTACAGTGGGTTTTATTAGTGGGTAAATCTTCATTAAGTAAATACAAACCCCTTAAATTGTCACGATAAGGGGGGGGTGTGGGGGGGGGGCTTCGACAGCGCTCTGTGGAAGAAGAGTGGAGAGTATAATTATGAGGTAGGCGCGTCCAGTCTCATTTTAGGCAAATAGGGTAGACCCATATGTGAGCGCAGGAAGTCATCTTCAGGTGGACGACCGCAGGAGGAGGAACCAACGCATCTTCAGATGGACGACCGTACGAGGAGGAACGAACGCATCTTCAGATGGACGACCGTACGAGGAGGAACGAACGCATCTTCCATCTAAACTATTGCCTGCTTATGTCAGCAAGTGCAACGGAAAACCCCACCTCACACTTGCTGTAGCTCTGGCCGAGTTCATATGTTATGAGCTGTGTGTGTGTGTGTGAGTGTGTGTGTGTGTTTCAACACGCAGACACAGTAGCCCAGATACTCCAGCCTTACCCACATGTATTTTTGTCCTGTGGTTTTCGCACCTGGGCAGAACTGAAAACTATGTCGCGCTAGAAAACTTTGAAATGCCACAACTGACACGTTTAGGTTTTCCACAAAATGAGTTTAGTCTTCCATTCGGTGTGCTATTTAATACGTGTAGTCTTCCATTCGGTGTGCTATTTAATACGTTAAGTCTTCCATTCTGTGTGCTATTTAATACATTTAGTCTTCCATTCGGTGTGCTATTTAATACATTTAGTCTCCCATTCGGTGTGCTATTTCACCACAGCGGCAGCTGCAACAGCAACAGCTGGCCTGATGCAACAGCATGGGCTAGCTTCGCTTCCCTGATAGGACGGAACTCTGGAATAACCCAGATCAGGTCCAGAAACAGATTATTAGATCAGGTCATCTATCACTGATCCACCAGATCAGTGGCCTTTCCCAGTTCCGTCCCCATCTGGCAGTCATGTCCTGCCGATCTAAAGTATGATCTTCATCATGGAACTTGTATTTATCCATTTGCTTCGGTCCAAAGGGACAGTGCAGTGTAGGTAAACATTTTCATCGGTAGCCTAGGTGTTAGCTTCAGTATGTGCTAGGTGTTAACATCAGTATGTGCTAGGTGTTAGCTTCAGTATGTGCTAGGTGTTAACATTAGTATGTGGTAGGTGTTAGCTTCAGTATGTGCTAGGTGTTAGCTTCAGTATGTGCTAGGTGTTAGCTTAGGGTGACCAGATTTCCCGGACCTAAAACTGGGACACTTTGCGCGTGACCGTAATGCTCGTGCACGCACACGCTTTTTATCCTGAACATGTGCCCAGGTCAGACATAGACATAGATTTTGCCAACAGCACACGTAGGCCTACTGTTCACAACATAATGGGGTATCTCAGTTAATATTCATGGATTTTCTATGTAGCCTACATATCTAAGAAAAAATATTAAAAGACATTAGCTAAGTGAGTTTTGTGTGGGACCAACTTTATTTTTCAGAATTAAAGCATTCTTTTGGAAAATGCACCCACTGAACTTGTGAAAAAGTTTGTGAAAAGGTATTTTTCAATGCATGGCAATAAACAAACTTTTTTGAACTGCTGCCACAGGCTTGAACTAAAGTTATGGTGACACTTTACAGTAAGGGTACATGAATTATGAATTATTATTGTGCTTTACTTCATTCCTTTATATCTTATGAATCATCAGGAATTGACATGAGTTCATAGCCTCTCATTCATGACCTCATGCATGAACAACACATCAACTTAGGTGGGTACATTATTATGCACAAGTTGTGGTTAAATCAGAATTTGCGCAGTGATGACCACATTGTTTTGCATAAAAAGAAATTATCATATTATTAAATCATAATTCATAATGTGCCGTAGCTAATGCTTTAGTTGTGTTGTTCATTTATGAGGTCACGAATGACATACTATGAACACGTCAATTCCTGATGATTCATGGGATATTAACGAATGCAGTAATACATAAATCATTAATGACATAATGCATAATAATGTATACTACATCAATTAATTAATGCATGAATTCATGATAATTGTATCCTGTACCCTTAGCGTAAAGTGTTACCAGTGTTATTCCAACAACACACACACACCCTATTTGAAACATGCATTCCGTATATTTGTTAGAGGAGTGAATTTGCCGAAGTATCATTGTATTGGCTGAAAGCCTGCTGTGAAATTGCGCATGGACTTCGCAGAGGAAGTGGTAAGCCCTTTGCTAAATCTTTAGTGAACGGTGACTTTCTCTTCAGCATTGTCGTAGTGTAGCCTAGCTATTGATATACCGGTAGCCTGACCGTTAAAACGAGACATAAGAAGAGGCTTTGCAACAATGTTTACAAATATACATTGTAACACTGGCTGCACAGATTATGCAGACGCAGACCGTTACGATTGACTGACACACACACACATTGTTCAAATCATACGCTGGACGCTTTATTAGTCTTTCTACATGGGTTTAGTTAATGATCGGGCTGTAATAAGACCACATCGGCTATGTAATCGCTGACAACCGGGACAATTTCATAGTGGTTGCTGTAAACCGGGACATTTTAGCGTCCCGACAGGTTTTTGTCGGGACTCGGGACACGCAACTCAAAATCGGGACTGTCCCGGTAAAACCGGGACGTCTGGTCACCCTATGTTAGCTTCAGTATGTGCTAGGTGTTTGCTTCAGTATGTGCTAGGTGTTAGCTTCAGTATGTGCTAGGTGTTAGCATCAGTATGTGCTAGGTGTTAACATCAGTAGATGCTAGGTGTTAGCATCAGTATGTGCTAGGTGTTAACATCAGTAGATGCTAGGTGTTAGCATCAGTATGTGATATGTGTTAGCATTAGTATGTGCTAGGTGTTGTTAGGCCTCTTGCTCTGCTGAGCTAGAGAAGAGCATGAACTAGCTACCTAGCTTGCCTCCACGCCTAGCCAGCTTCCAATGTTTGTGCCTTGATCGACTGTTGGCGGGTATTGTGCCTTGATCGACTGTTGGCGGGTATTGTGCCTTGATCGACTGTTGGCGGGTATTGTTCCTCTTTTATCGGCTGCACTGAATAAAAACATCCCTGCTAAATGTGTCATTTTCATGTTTGGTCTGGGAGAGTGGTAGTGGTGAGATGTGAGATAGACAGTGGTGGGATGTGTGTGGGAGTGAGAGCGTGGTGGTGTGTGTGTGTGAGAGCGACAGTATGGTGGTGTGTGTGTGTGTGTGTGTGTGTGTGTGTGAGAGCGACAGTATGGTGGTGGTGTGTGTGTGTGTGTGTGTGTGTGTGTGTGTGTGTGTGTGAGAGCGACAGTAATGTGGTGTGGTGGTGGTGTGTGTGTGTGGTGTGTGTGTGTGTGTGTGTGTGTGAGTGTGTGTGTGTGTGTGGGTGTGTGAGAGTGTGTGTGTGTGTGAGAGCGACAGTATGGTGGTGTGAGTGGTGTGTGTGTGAGAGTGTGTGTGTGTGTGTGTGTGTGTGTGAGAGCGACAGTATGGTGGTGTGTGTGGTGTGTGTGTGTGTGTGTGTGGTGTACTTCCAGCAGGACCCACACAGGAGCAGAGGACCAGTATAAGGTGTAAATATCACTTCTATATTTCATATTCCTTCATCCAACTACATCCACTGGAACACAACATGTGAGACAGTAAGGCATCAGACAGGTGTGGTGTGTGTGTGTGTGTGTGTCCTCAGACAGGTGATCACTTTACATCCTCAGACAGACAGACAGGTGACATCATCATCCTCAGACAGACAGGTGATCACTTTACATCCTCAGACAGACAGGTGATCACTTTACATCCTCAGACAGACAGACAGGTGATCACTTTACATCCTCAGACAGACAGGTGAACACTTTACATCCTCAGACAGGTGATCACTTTACATCCTCAGACAGACAGACAGGTGATCACTTTATATCCTCAGACAGACAGGTGATCACTTTACATCCTCAGACAGACAGACAGGTGATCACTTTACATCCTCACACAGACAGGTGAACATTTTACATCCTCAGACAGGTGATCACTTTACATCCTCAGACAGACAGACAGACAGGTGAACACTTTACATCCTCAGACAGGTGATCACTTTACATCCTCAGACAGACAGACTGGTGATCACTTTACATCCTCAGACAGACAGGTGATCACTTTACATCCTCAGACAGACAGGTGATCACTTTACATCCTCAGACAGACAGGTGATCACTTTACATCCTCAGACAGACAGGTGATCACTTTACATCCTCAGACAGACAGGTGAACACTTTACATCCTCAGACAGACAGACAGGTGATCACTTTACATCCTCAGACAGACAGGTGAACACTTTACATCCTCAGACAGACAGGTGAACACTTTACATCCTCAGACAGACAGACAGACAGGTGATCACTTTACATCCTCAGACCGGCGCTGTCTTACCCGTCTCACCCAGCAGACAGACAGACAGGCAGACAGACAGACAGACAGCTGTTCTACCCATCTCACCCACCAGAGAGACAGACAGACAGCTGTCTTACCCGTCTCACCTAGGAGGTAGACATTCAGAGGTTCCCTAGTTAATGACAGGTGACAGATCTCAGACACTACTGGGATCAGAACAGCAGTCCAGAGACGGTGTAGTTTGACCCTCGGGCCACAGGGAGGCGCTGCAGGCCAGGTCCAGAGACTACAGTGTAGTTTGACCCCGGGCCACAGGGAGGCGCTGCAGGCCAGAGACAGTGTAGTTTGACCCCGGGCCACAGGGAGGCGCTGCAGGCCAGATACTACAGTGTAGTTTGACCCTCTGGCCACAGGGAGGCGCTGCAGGCCAGGTCCATGAAGGTGGTGTGCTACTTGTACACACAGTGTTAGCACAGGTTGCATATGAGTCGGACATTCAGAGTCACTGCTTGCATAAGGGAGCCTACAGGGGCACAGGGAGCTTTAAGGCATCGGACTGCATGATTGACAGCATCGGACTGCATGATTGACAACTCATCAACTTCAATGCGAGAACACACAGCAGGTCCAACAGGGATGAAGACCAAGAGTGTGTGTTCTACTCTGGAGTGTGTGTTGTATTCTGGTGTGTGTGTGTTCTACTCTGGAGTGTGTGTTGTATTCTGGAGTGTGTGTTCTACTCTGGAGTGTGTGTGTGTGTGTTCTACTCTGGAGTGTGTGTGTGTGTGTTCTACTCTGGAGTGTGTGTGTGTGTGTGTGTGTGTGTTCTACTGCTGAAGTTGACGGCTGTTTGTTTAACTCTAATTATTATATTTACTAACTCAGTCAAGATGATGAAGATTATAAGATAGTGTGCATCTATGATGATGAAGATAATAAGAGTGCATCTATGATGATGATGATGGTGATGAAGGTGAGTGTGCGTTTGGGGGTTCTTGTCCAGCCCACGGGCAGGGCAGCACAAACAGCAGTCCTATTTAGAAATCAGGTGTGTACATCAGGTCATCAGTCCTGACCTGTGTGTGTGTGTGTGTGTGTGTGTGTGTGTGTGTGGGGGTCAAGTAGCAAGAGCACCAGAAGGTACACAGGTCGCCCCAGCATGTAGATGTGAGCGCAGCAGGCTTGTGATGTCACTAGGGTTGAAGGTCGGAGGTCACCAGAGCACAGGGCAGTCCTGGCGGATGAAGCGGGGTTCAAAGGACAGTTCAGGCGGCTGAAGGTGGTGTCAAAGGTCACCAGAGCACAGAGCAGTCCTGGTGGTGTCAAAGGTCACCAGAGCACAGGGCAGTCCAGGCGGCTGAAGCCGGGGTCTCTACGCAGCTCCCAGTAAGTGCCGTTACTGACCCAGGTGTCGTCCTTAGACTTCCTGCTCACAAAATACACACACACGCGCACACACACACACACACACACACACACACACGTTGGTTCAGAATGCAGGTGGACGGCATGTGTTTGTGTGGGTTGGTGTGTGTGTGTGTGTGTACACACACTGAAAGAAGCAGTGTCTGTGTGTTTGAGTATGACAGTGTGCATGTGTGTGTGTGTGTGTGTGTGTGTACTTAATGAAAGAAGCAGTGTCTGTGTGTTTGAGTATGACAGTGTGCATGTGTTTGTGTGTGTGTACGTAATGAAAGTAGTGGGGTGTGTGTGTGTGTGTGTGTACATATTGAAAGAAGCGTTGTGTGTGTGTTTGACTATGAGAGTGCGCGTGCATGTGTGTGTGTAGGTACTGAAATTAGCGGGGTGTGTTGGTGTGTGTGTGTGTGTGTACGTACTGAAAGTAGCGTGTGTGTGTGTGTGTGTGTGAGTGTGTATGTACTGAAAGTAGCGGGGTGTGTGTGTGTGTGTGTGTGTGTGTGTGTGAGTGTGTACGTACTGAAAGTAGCGGGGTGTGTGTGTGTGTGTATGTGTGTGTGTGTACGTACTGAAAGTAGCGGGTGTGTGTGTGTGTGTGTGTGTGTGTGTGTGTGTGTGTGAGTGTGTACGTACTGAAAGTAGCGGGGTGTGTGTGTGTGTGTGTGTGTGTGTGTGTTGTGAGTGTGTACGTACTGAAAGTAGCGGGGGTTG
>NC_045162.1:504747-507247 GCF_900700415.2 Clupea harengus | reverse complement strand
TGTGAGTGTGTGTGTGTGTGTGTGTGTGTGTGTGTGTGTGTGTGTGTGCGTGTGTGAGACCTTGAGGAAGTTGATCTTGCAGTGGCCAATGTCACTTCTGCGTGCGTGCGTGCGTGCGTGCGTGCGTGCGTGTGCGTGTGCGTGTGCGTGCGTGCAAGACCTTCAGGAAAATGATCTTGCAGTGACAGAGGTCGCTTCTGTGTGCGTGCGTGCGTGCGTGCGTGCGTGCGTGCGTGCGTGCGTGCGTGCGTGCGTGCGTGCGTGTGTGTGTGTGTGTGTGTGACCTTGAGGAAGGTGATCTTGCAGTGGCAGAGGTCGCTGCTGGAGTTCTTGATGGAGATCTCCCCGTAGTGCTCAATCCAGCGCTGGCCACTCAGGATGTTGTGGATGCAGGACGTCACCTTATTCCACTCATAGTGGTCCCCAGACCTGAGACACACACACACACACACAGGAGGAGTCAGTGTGTGTGTGAGTGTGTGTGTGTGTGTGTGTGTGTGATTGAGTGTGTGAGTGTTAATGTGTGTGTATTGTGTGTGAGTGTGTATTTGTGTGTGTCTGTGTGTGTGTGTGTGTGTGTGTGTGTATTTGAGTGTGTGTGTGTGTGTGTGTGTGTTTGACTGTGTGTGTCTATGTGTGAGTGTGTGTGTGTGTATGTGTGTGCGTGTGTCAGGGGCGGACTGGGGGAAAAAAGTGGCCCGGGAGTTACTGTCAGACCGGCCCACTCAATACACGGCGCGCTGCCCAGTCAGTACACAGCGCGCTGTCCAGTCAGTACACGGCGCGCTGCCCACTCAATGCATCGCACGTATCGACCAGTCAGTGCAGTGGCCTACTTGGAAAAATACTCATACACTTAACATTATTTTGGATGATTACAAAGCAATTACATCATATATGTTTGTTTTTTAATAACATTTGGATCCACCAATTTGCCTGGATGGACACATGGGATAAAATGATACTGGCTATTGTAACACTCCAAGGTAGGTATAGTTTGCTAGATGAATATGCTTAACTCTGGGCTAGTATCAGATGGTTATACTGTACGTACGGTATAACTACAAAGCCTTAAGGAATCTGTCAAAGTCACTGTCATCTTCAGCCTACATGAGTGGTAAATAGGGATTATTATGTAAGTATGTTAAACCATTGACACAACACTATCAGCAAAACTATATTAGTGCCCCAGGTGGGAAAAAAAACGACACTTAAGTACATTACATTTAAGTGTACTAAGTATACTTTTTTGTACTTAACTTTCCACTATTGGTTAGTACACTCAAAGTGTATTAGATAAATATACTTTAAATACATGTGCTGAATTGAAATACACTATTTTTGTATATTAAACTGTAACTTAGGTGTACATTGTACCCTGGGTCTTATCTTGGCTCTGGGGCCCCTGGCTGCTGCTTCTAGCAGCAGAATCATCAATCTAGATAACATATTAACATTGTGTATAATGTAAGTGTTGTGTGTAACACGGTGATTTTAGCATAACAAGCTAGCTGGTTTAACTTAAGTTATTAGAAATGATAAGATTTCCCTCTTTACAACTACCACCATGGATAGCTTGCTCATCGATGGTAAGCAAGTAACTACGGCTAACATGTTAAATAGATAATCTCGATGATGACAACAGCGCCAGCTTGCTTATTTTACCAGATCATAACGGTCTCAATTTTGGACATTTATCTACCTAACGTTAGCTAGGCTAGCTTGTAGGGAACGTTACCTCATCTGTGAAAAGCAAGCTAACATTGACCAAGTCAACCACTTACCTTCTTATCACTGTCAACAGTCGGTGGTTTCCCAAATAAATCAGAGATTTTTGCATATTTTGATGCACCTTCCTCCAGACCTTTTTTTTCCCTCCCTGCCACCTTTGCGTTTTGGTGCCGATGACATGCTCTCACTCTCAAAAACAACTTTGTCTGCTAGCCAGTGACGCAAGTGTTGAGTAGGCAAGGCAAGGTAACTTTTATTTATGTATTTATTTATGGAAGTCAATGTGCTTTACATATACAATATACAACAGGAAAGGCCACAAATAATTAAAATAAATAAAATAAAATGTAGGAGTGATTGTTTTCTGTTATTAAATGTCAAAGTTAGACTGACGGAAGAGATTAGATGAGTAAAGCTTTCTTTTGAACTCCACTAATGATGTTTTAGGGCATTCATGAAAGTTTTCTCATGTGGGATTCGTTTTGAATTTAGACCAGAATTTCAGAACGCGAAATAACAGCCGTAAATGGCCCAGAGTTTTCAATCAGGCTAGGGCTGACTGCACACTTCACTACGGTTGCGTGCCCGACGGGGCGTGTATGTATGCAAATCCAAATTTAAGAATCCTCATCCTCAATCCGCACAGCTGAGAACACTTTGGCTGTGTAAGAACCCAATTTCAGGCGTACATTAATAAGGTGGAGATCTTTTCTTACGTTAAACTTCCGAAGTCCGTAAGAACACATTTCAGAAGACACTTCAGAATTAT
>NC_045162.1:492247-494747 GCF_900700415.2 Clupea harengus | reverse complement strand
CCACTGAAGTATATCTGAGAGGTGTGTGTGTGTGTGTGTGTACCACTGAAGTATATCTGAGAGGTGTGTGTGTGTGTGTGTACCACTGAAGTATATCTGAGAGGTCTAGCAGGTGTGTGTGTGTACCACTGAAGTATATCTGAGAGGTCTAGCAGGTGTGTGTGTGTGTACCACTGAAGTATATCTGAGAGGTGTGTGTGTGTGTGTGTACCACTGAAGTATATCTGAGAGGTGTGTGTGTGTGTGTACCACTGAAGTATATCTGAGAGGTGTGTGTGTGTGTGTGTACCACTGAAGTATATCTGAGAACTCCAGCAGGTGTGTGTGTGTGTACCACTGAAGTATATCTGAGAGGTGTGTGTGTGTGTGTGTACCACTGAAGTATATCTGAGAGGTGTGTGTGTGTGTGTACCACTGAAGTATATCTGAGAGGTGTGTGTGTGTGTGTGTACCACTGAAGTATATCTGAGAACTCCAGCAGGTGTGTGTGTGTGTACCACTGAAGTATATCTGAGAGGTCATCTGGTCCTGTCCCATTGAACAGCGGTGCTTTATGGTCCATTCTGTGACTCACTGGAAGCCAGCGGAAGGACCTCAACAGTGCTTTTCATTTACAGAAGAACTCTATTAGCTGCCTTTTGTACAAGCTGAAGCTCTTTGATGGTCTTTGTAGGACGGCCTGTGAAAAGACCATTGCAGTAGTCAACCCTGCTGGAGATAACGGCATGAATGAGTTTTTCTAAATCACGTTTTGACATGAGGCCTCGTGTGTGTGTGTGTGTGTGTGTGTGTGTGTGTGTGTGTGTGTGTGTGTGTGTGTGAGTGTGTGTGTGTGTGTGTGTGTGTGTGAGTGTGTGTGTGTGTGTGTGTGTGTGTGAGTGAGTGTATGAGGCCAATCTTGTTTTTGAGATGATAAAAAGCTAATTTAGTTATTGCTTTCACATGGTTGTTAAAACTGAGGTTACATCAAGGCACATTAAGACACCAAGGTTTTTAACACTGTCCTCCTCTTAAGACACCAAGGTTTTTAACACTGTCCTTCGCTTTAAGTACTTTTGTGTCAAGATGAGTAGCAAGTCTTAATTATTCCCAAATAAAATTATTTCGGTTTTGTCCTTTTTCTGCTGTACCCGGTAAATCTGGGTGTCATCAACATCACACACACACACACACAATCCACCGCTGTATAAAACAACAGAACAGAGCAATCCACCGCTGTATGATACAACAGGGCAATCCACCGCTGTATAAAACAACAGGGCAATCCACCGCTGTATAGTCCAATAGAACAGGGCAATCCACCGCTGTATAAAACAAAAGAACAGTTCTGCTGCAGCGTGTCCAGCCCAGGTGATTAGCCAGGCACCTCAAGACTTAAATCACTGCTTTTTGGTTTGAAACTAATCCTAGCCGCGCGTTGCGGAAACACCGTTACGAGTAATAATTCTCTTGTTAATGTTTTCATCAGAGCGACTGAGGAACAGAGCAAGTGCAAGTTACTAAATCAGTCACACATTCAAACCCATCTAAAATGAATAATCTAAAGTTACTAAATCAGTCACACATTCAAACACATCTAAAATGAATAATCTAAAGTTACTAAATCAGTCACACATTCAAACCCATCTAAAATGAATAATCTAAAGTTACTAAGTCAGTCACACATTCAAACCCATCTAAAATGAATAATCTAAAGTTACTAAATCAGTCACACATTCAAACCCATCTAAAATGAATAATCTAAAGTTACTAAATCAGTCACACATTCAAACCCATCTAAAATGAATAATCTAAAGTTACTAAATCAGTCACACATTCAAATCCATCTAAAATGAATAACCTAAAGTTCCTTCCAAACACTTAAGAGAGGACACACGAAACATCCAAACATTCAGAGGGTAACATACCTGCCTGCTCAGAGGACGAGGGCTACACACACACATAGACTGTGGACGTCTCTGGCTACAGAATACTCCAGATGCTTTATGCTATCTTCCCCTTAAATACCCAGTTTAGTTCCTGATAGGACCAGATGATCAAATGGAACTCTGTGTTTGCACAGATAGGCATCACACAATGAGGATTTGGACATTGACACACACACACACACACACACACACACACACACACACACACACACACGCACACAGTCAGAGTCATGCTGCTGTACACATGGAGAGCTTTAAGTTATTTATAAATGGACGGGGTTTGTTACCTGCAGCCTAATCTATTCAGCTGCAGGACTGAGACCAGTGTACCACTGAGACTCAGACCATTCAAATGAACCCAAACATGATCTTCTAATGCAATACCACACTAAGTGCCTTTGATTCCATGTTCCTGTCCTTAGTTTAACCCTTGTGTGGAAAAGCACAGGGAGAGAACCAGAGACAGAGGGGTAGAGATAAGAGCATCAGCAGGGGCGTGAGAAGAGTCCACCTAGTGAACTTATGCAACCCTGGAATGTTCTTAAAGACATGTTCTGGAATCTTCTTAAAGA
>NC_045162.1:474747-482247 GCF_900700415.2 Clupea harengus | reverse complement strand
CATCTCAGATTGCGCAATCCCTCACAAACTGGGTTGAGCGCATGCGTAGAACCTATTTACTCTTGCTGATCTGACGTAAAGCTGCAGTGAAAAAGCACGTAGAGGAGGCAAACAGTACCTCTGCTTCAATGAAGGGAGCATGCGAGAGCCCACCGGTCGGGTTAATGCTTGTTCTGCCGTTACTCTTCTTATATTTGACCTTGACTACGAAAATGAAAGATTCTATAGCTAAGCTAAAACATTCTTATAACTGGACTTTCAATCAAAACGTGAATTGATCAATAATGGGAGAATGCCGTAGCTAAAAGGTATGCTTCAAACGACGGGACAGAAGATAACTCAATCGACTTCTCACACCCAAAGCCAAATTGCTTTGAAAATATTTTGAACCTCAAGAATAGATATGGTTTTGGACGTACAGCGGAGACCCAGGGGGCCTGTGCAACTTCGTAAGAGTTCATATTCACGAGTGCATAATCACACATATTAACACGAGTTCATCACAAGCTAGCAGCTGCCAACTGTATGTAGCTACCTTACATACGGTAGGTAAGGTAGCTACATACAGTTGGCAGCTGCTAGCTTGTGTGTGATGTGTGTTTAAAGAATGCTGATATGAAAAACAACCAGTAGTCAATGTGCAAGCTGCCAATTGAATGGTGATTTAAGCTACTGTATTGGGTTTATATATTTGTAAATCTGACTCTGAAGTGCCTCACCAGCCACGAACCTCACCGCACTTTACTGTTCCAAGTAATCCCAAATAGGACTCGCTTTCTCCCGACTTTTGCCGCCATGAAACCAGGCGTGTACTAAAAGGGGTACGGCGGAAGATAGACTATGTATGAAATAAATTGACATCTATGAAATACATTGACAAAGACGAAAACTAAGGACATTTTCTCTATAATTCTATTTTATTTTAGTTAGTTTTGTAAAGACACAATACAGTTTCAGTTAGTTATCGTTTTTTTATAAAGCCTCGTTTTAATTTTTATTTCAGTTAACGAAAAAAAAAATCACACCTCGTTTTCGTTTTTTCGTTAGTTTTCGTTAACTATAATAACCTTGATACATACACCCACTCCTCAAACAGCTCCTGAGTCTTCACCTGCACACACACACACACACACACACACACACACACACACACGTCATATACACACACTTCATACACACACACACGCAGGGCCGGAGTGGGGCCACTTTTCAGCCCGGGAATTTCAGGCCCAAGACCGGCCCACTTTTTTCACGGTAGTGGAAATTGGATAAATGAAGCAACAGTTCAGCTCTTACTATCCTGTAGTTTTTTTTTATTAATACCATGGTTCAACAAATAATGTAAAGGTTAAATAATAATCCACTTAGGCTGAGAAGTTAACAAAAAATATTCCACAAGGATAGGTTGATAAATTAACAAAAGCAGAAATAAATAAATAAAGCATTTGAAACGTATCCCACTCTTCAACAAAGAGGCATATTGAACTAATGTTTACAGTTCAACTCACAGTACAGTATAGTTACATTGCGAATAGCACCAACAGCATCTACAGCATCAGTAACCGCCTAAGCAGTGCACTGGTTTCAGCCACTTTATCTATAACTGTGTCGTTGCTTATAGACATGAGGATTTCCTTCTCTGTGCACATTAACATGAAAGCCTCCAAGTTGTCCTGACTCAATGAGCTTCGTAACCTATTCTTCACAAATGTTAAGGTTGAGAAGCTTCTCTCACATGCAACCTGTGTGATGGACAAAGTCAACAGAAACTTATATGCTAACCCCAATGACATGATAAGCATCCGTGAGGAGGTTGTACTGTGAGAGTATTAAATCGACACAAATGGCACTGTTTTTGCAGGAGGAACAGGTCCTGCTTTCAAGCTCCATCTCTGGTAATATTTTGCTTGCGAATAGGTTGACAACGCTACAACGATATTAACCAACGCGGGGACGGCCCAGTGTTCCGAAAGCCCGATATTCCGAAATCTCAATATTCCGAAAAATAGTCCCCCTGGCCAAGGGCGTCAGCAGCATTTTGAGAGTGGGGGGGACATATTTTGGCGGGGGGTCTGGGAGTTCTCCCCCAGAAAATTTTGAAAGATGTAGATGCAATTTCCCGTATTCTGGTATATTTACCATGTTTTTAGATAAAAAATGATCTCTCTCTTTAAATAGTTTTTCCTTGGAGTCGGCATGGTCTGCAATCACTGACTACTATTATGTTCTGGTAGACTGGGTAAACCCAGCCCACTCTGCAATCTTAGATTGCAAAATAATATTGAGCTTGGTCTGGTGATAGCCAGGATAATGTTTTGGTGTAATACACAGAGGACTGACACTGACAACTTTAGCACTTTATTCTCCACTTAATGAGAGCAAAATATTTAAAAGGAGGATTTAAAAAGTCGTTAGGAAAACTAGCATGTTAGCTAACGTTAACACCAGATTAGCTCACGTTGTTAAAAAATAAACCACCTTCATTTTTTTTTGTAGCTACTTGAAAAAAACATCCTGGTCATTCCTTTCTGCCTGAAACAGACGCCTAGGTCTGAACACGGCCAAAAGCACAACATATTTCAGTCCCAGAATAAAAAATCAACAAATGCTGTTCCACTAATGGGTAAATAAAGTATGGTATTGCCTGGTGCTAGTTGTAGGTAAATAGCTTGCTTATGTAGCTATAATCATAATGTTTGCAGAAGGATCTTTGTGACTTAATGCTATTATAGCCAGAGAATGTGTCATAAGGGTGCTTTGGCCACTAAAGGGAAAACTTGGGCAACTCTGAATTACTTTCCTCTTCCTCGAAAAAAAAACTCCTTCCATCTCGTCTGTGGAAAAGCTAGCGCAACGCTTCAATCAAAGGGTATGGGAGTTGAATCTGGTGCGTGATGTGCAGGAAACCAGGAATTTCTATTGTGTGTGTGTGTGTGTGTGTGTGTGTGTGTGTGTGCGTGCGTGTGGGTGTGTGTGTGTGGTTACGGGTGGGACTGACGAAGAAGACTAGCACGCTAAAGAGAGAGAGAGAGAGATCAGGTGTGTGTGTGTGTGTGTGTGTGTGTGTGATTTCTATTGCTATGGGTATTCCCGCTACTGATAAAGTGGAACGGATTTGATTGTGAAGCAATGGAAACAACACTGGACTAGTAGACCAGTCATGCACTAATATTTTGATGTCAAATGTGGGGGGGTCCAAACGACTTTTTTTTTAAAGTGAGGGGGACGTGACCCCCCCAAGTTATATTGTGGCGACGCCCATGCCCCTGGCATAATTTAGAAATATTTTAAGTGGCACAAAACACACACAGCATTTAGTTTGCACAGCGGAGCGGTGATGCTCACCGGGCTATCACGCATATAACTTTTCATAGGCATTATTTGTTAACTAGCCTACTCTACTTTTGAATATGGGGTACCACTCGTGCGAAGGAAATCACCGGCAGATTGTCGCAGGACATTACGCAGATCTAGTCAAGCACTGACAAAGCATGCATGAGTTGGCTATCATAAAAGTATTTTTGTATCATCGCGATGCAAATGCCATGTGTGTATAATAATATTCTGAATTAAAGTTCATGCTTGTGAAATAAATGCATTTATATGTTTATGATTGTGTGAATCATTGGGATGTGCATGTGGGCTAAAGTGGTTCACGTTGCTGTGCTCACAATTTCGGAACAGCGGGCTGTCGGAATAATGGGCTTTCGGAACATTGCCATTGAACCAACCAACGCTACGTTAGCCAAATAGTTACGTTGCAAATCATTAGGCCTATGTCTCTCTTTACCAGTTGCCACTTGTGTTTGTCCTCTTGAAAATAAATCGGTAAGCTTGGCACATTTGGCAGCATCCTCCTCCAATGCCTTTCTTTTTTTCAACCTGGATTTTTCAGCCCCTCTTCCTCCCATCCATCCTCCCTGACACGTATCGTTGAGGTAGGGCCGGCCCTGGTATCAGTAGTCTATCTGAGAAAACTTTTTGGAAAAGACGGGCTATGGACCCAACCAACTCTATTTGGGAGGGGAGAACTCCCTCGCATGGTACAACCCATGCAGAGGCTGCGGTGTCAGAATGCAGAACGTGTGTAGCCTACTTTAAGAGAAGATGGACTAACGTGACAAATGTCAAAAAATGAAATTCTCGACCGGCCCAGAAGTGAAGCGGCCCACCGGGAACTCTCCCGATTCTCCCGATTACCCACCCCGGGCCTGCACACACGTCATATACATTCACACATTCCTCAAACAGCTCCTGAGTCTTTACCTGCACACACACACACGTCATATACACACACTTCATACACACACACACACACACACACACACACACACACACACACAAACACACACACACACACACACGTCATATACATACACACACGTCATATACATACACATACACACACGTCATACACATACACACACGTCATATACTGTACATACACACACGTCATATACATACACACACTCAAGTCATATACATACACACACTCAAGTCATATACATACACACACACATACACACACACACACACGTCATATACATACACACACATACACACTCGTCATATACATACACACACGTCATATACATACACACACACATCATACACATACACACACACACATGTCATATACTGTACATACACACATGTCATACACATACACATACACACACACACACACGTCATACACACACACACATGTCATATACTGTACACACACACACGTCATATACATACACACATGTCATATACATACACACACACATCATACACATACACACACACACATGTCATATACTGTACACACACACACGTCATATACATACACACACGTCATATACATACACACACACATCATACACATACATACACACACATGTCATATACTGTACATACACACACGTCATACACATACATACACACACACACACACACGTCATTAACATACTGTGGTACCCCAAGCTGGGGTCCCACTAGGGCTAGACGTGGGCAAATGCCCTTAGGGAAACCTCACACACACACACACACACACACACGGGAAGGTTGTGGATGGCCTATACCGCACCAGGGCTGTACTGGGCAGTCTCTAGGACCCTGGGGAGCTGCTCTGGGGACTAGTGAGGTCGGGTCCACTACTTAAAGGCTCAGCTGCAAACTGTTAGACCAGTTTGGCACTGAGCAGCAACTAGTGACTAGAGTCAGTAGGTGGGTTTGGTCAGGTATGGCCATATAGATGCTAATGCCTTGTGGCCTCAACCATCCTGTCGTGGCTGTAGACAAAAGCCAGCTAATGTTTCTAGCTCATAGACACACAAAAGCCAGGAACCATGTCTGATGGCTCATCAACATAGACAAAAGGCCAGGAGCCACCTCGATGGCTCTAGCTTGTGCTATGCCAACTAACTTTTGGGGGTTGTGTACACACAACGTGTACAGTGTGAAAGTATGTGAAGTTATGACAAACCACCGAAATCTAACAGCATACAAATTTGATTCGCCAGAGGCAGGTGGTTTAACTAGTTATTCGAATTGAGTTAATGCGCTTAACGTAGATGGAAACAGTTTATTCGAGCGATTCGCGTCATTTGTGTTTATGTTTATGTTCGGAGTTGGACTGTAGACTACGTCCTGTCGCAGTGAGAGACAACCGTGCTGCTGGCTGCCCCGAATGTGATGTTCCTCTGCTGCTTCTCAGACTGCCAGCTAATACACCACACCTCATGCAGCATATGCAGTTGCTGTTATATACTAGTATAATATATCTATGGTTTCTGTGTGTTGTTTCCCCTCCTAGTTTATTGTAGGCTAACCGATGAACTTGATTTAAGATGAACTTCCCCCGATAGCCTGCTGCTGGGGGGAAGTATGGGAACGTGAGTTCCACCGAGTGCACCAAACACCTGCGGGACATGGTGTGCGCGGTTGTTGCGGTCAGCCAAGGTCGGGTAACTTTATATGTTGTTTTGGGTTGTTCACGGATGACAAAGCATACTGCATACACACATCTATGGCCAGTAGTCTTGCTTACGCCAAAGTTTTCTCCCACAACACGGTATTCTGCGCATGTTGCGAGTTTATAAAGCGCTATAGCAATGCGCTCGTCTGTGGCGACAGGCTTTCGGCAGCAAACACTTGCAGGCGACACAGCAGGGCCTATCAGTTGGCACAATTCTTCGAATCCTGACCTGGTTAGCCTGAAGTTTTCCACCCACAGCTGATCAGTGAAGTGGGCCTTCACCAAATGAAAAAACTCCCTAGGCCGCGCTCGTTCCCAGATGTACGGAGGTCTGTATCTGTATGGAATTCGCTGCTTTCTAAGTGCGTAACATGTGTAAAATCATTCTACGCCTTCTCCTTCTAGCAGCTATTGAAGTAAATAGCTCAATAGCCACAGCATTGATAATTCTGACTGTGGAGAGGAGGGCGCACATTATAGCCTACACAAAACTCGGGTGATTGGAAACGGTCGCTGATGCGCATTTGGTTTGTGCGAATCACCGTGAATGCGCATAGCTAATGCGAACGAGCTGAATGGAAACCCCACCAAGGGTAAAAGCAGGGCTCGGGGAGAGAAGGTGCCGGTGAGACTGTGTGCAAACCTCACACACACAACACACACACACACACACACACACACACACACACACACACACACACACACACACACACACACACACACACACACACACACACACACACACTCACACTCACACTCACACTCACACTCACACACACACACACACACACACAGCATGTGCCAGTGAGACTGTGTGCAAACCTAGGGCTTTGTCTGCTTAACTAAATTCACTGTCATCTTCCGTGAGCAGCAGGTCTGAGGAGCGGAGAGGATTGCAGGTAGCCGAAGGGCCCGCCCACCCTCCAGACCAGAAGAAGTTTTTCAGTTACTTTTGACCATATTTGTTTGTGCATTTAAGCTTAATAAAAGGACTTGTCTTCCCGTAAACACCCTTGTCGTGTCATCTAAACATTGGGAGTCCACAATACACACACACACACATACACACACATACACGTCATATACATACACAGACGTCATATACACACACGTCATATACACACACACACGTCATATACACACACACACACATCATATACATACACACACACACAAACACACCATATACACACACACATACACACACACACGTCATATACATACACACACAACATACACACACACACGCCATATACACACACACACACATCATATACACACACACATCATATACATACACACACACATGCAGTCACACACACACACAAACACACCATATACATACACACACACACACACACACATACACAGACCTACACACACAGGCACACTGAGCATGCAGGGGGATTTTGAGTACCTTTAAATGACCTTTGATCTTTTTCTCTTCACACACACACACACACACACACACACACTAACATACACACACACACACACACACACACACACACACACACACACACACTGTAGATGGAGTG
>NC_045162.1:459747-464747 GCF_900700415.2 Clupea harengus | reverse complement strand
GATGCAGCTTGCATTTCAACACAAAATGAATGTGTAAAAAAAAATAAAATAAAAATAAATACATTTTTTATTTTTTATTTTTTTAATTAAAAATCGATTATGAACTTTTCTGAATCGAGACAGAATCGTTCTAGAGAGAATCGAGAGAAATCGAAAAATCGATTTTTTTTTTCCCACCCCTAGATGGACATGTGTTCTGTTATCCTAACGGGCCTGCCGGCTTGCGTGGTGAAACCACTACAGATGATCCAGAACGCAGCGGCGCGTCTGGTGTTCAACCAACCGAAGAGGGCACACGTCACCCCGCTACTCATTGAGCTCCACTGGCTGCCAGTAGCTGCTCGCATTAAGTTCAAGTCACTTATGCTTGCCTACAGAGTGATTGCTGGTTCTGCTCCCACCTACCTAAATGCTCTTGTAAGGGCAAATGTTACCTCTTGGATGCTGCGCTCGTCTAGTGAGCGTCGTTTGGCACTGCCGTCTGTGCAAGCACGGCAATCCAGACTATTCTCATTTGTAGTTCCACGTTGGTGGAACGAACTGCCTAGTACTACCAGAGCAGGGGCGTCCCTCTCTACCTTCAAGAAGCTTTTGAAGACCCAACTCTTCAGAGAGCACCTCCCTTCCTAACTGGCACCTGACTAGCGCTTAACTTGCACTTCAGCAGTTACATTCCTGCACTTCTTTTTCCTTTCTAGGTCGTTGTTTTCTAATTCTCATGTAAAGTAGTATTTATTGTTACACCATGCTTTTTATTGCTCTTAGCTTGACTGTTCTCTCACTTGTACGTCACTTTGGACAAAAGTAGGGCTGAACGATTTGGGAAAATAATCTAATTGCGATTTTCCCCCCAAATATTGCGATTGCGATTTAATATGCGATTTTTTCATTTTATCCAATTTTTTTTCCCAACAAATCGTAATGAATGATTTAAATATGACCAACACAATATTAGATACATTTAGTGTAAAATATTATTTCCCACATTTTACATTTTTATTTAACTGCTCATTACAGAATCAAGAACAACAAATCGGTGGCTTTGCCACTGTGCATTTAAGTAATTTAAACAAAGTCATTGTAAGAATAAACACAAGGCATGCACTTTTTAGACACTGTGTGCAAAATGTACCATCTTAAGAAGAAAAAAAAAAAAGTTTTTTTTTTTTTTTAAGACCACGTTTTTAATCGTGAACGTTGCGGTTAGAAAATCGCGTTCTATCATATCGCGATTAAATCGCAAATGCAATTAATCGTTCAGCCCTAGACAAAAGCGTCTGCTAAATGACTAAATGTAAATGTAAATGTAGTGTGTGTGTTTGTGTGTGTGTGTGTGTGTGTGTGTGTGTGTGTGTGTTTGTCAGGGTGTGTGTGTGTGTGTGTGTATGTGTTTGTCAGGGTGTGTGTCTCGTATGTGTGAGAGTGTGTGTGGTCAGGCTGGAATGTAAGTGAGTGTAAGTGAGAAACGTGCTGGTATGACACACACACACACACACACACACACACACACACACACACACATGCTGGTATGACACACACACACACACACACACACACACATACACACAAACACACACACACACACACACACACACACACACACACACACACACACACACACACACATGTGCTGGTATGACATTTGAATGCATTTGTCTGCTGAGATTTGCCATTCAAACAGGCTGCAGCAATTTGACTAACACTGGTTAGCAGTCATAGTCTGTGTGTGTGTGTGTGTGTGTGTGTGTGTGTGTCTGTGTGTGTGTGTGTGTGTGTGTGTTTCTCAGAGGTGCATTCTTTTAAATGGTGGACTGGCTGGCACACAGAGCACCAGTCAAACGTTTGGACACACACACACACACACACACACACACATTCTCATTCAGTGTTTTTTCTTTATTTTGATTCTTTTCTACATTAATACTGAAGACAAGAACACATGGGATTATGTAGTAAACAAAAAGGTGTTAAACAAACAAACAAAACGGTGTTAAACAAACAGCACCCGGTTCCCAAACAGCACCTGCACATGCTCAGTTTATCTCCACAAGCCCCATGTGACTGAAACACAGGTCATGTGACTAGGACAGACAGCTCATGTGACTAGGACAGACAGGTCATGTGACTCGGACACAAGGAGGTCCTGGTTCAGCTGATTGGCTAAGAGATGTTTTGATTGAAACCTGATTTAGATGCCATCAGAAGATGAGCTGATTGGCTGAGAGCTGCAGCGATGGAATAATGATGACATTGAAATTGAGGGATGAGTGTGCCTGAATGCCAGAGGGCTTTCTGTGTGTGTTCTCTACTCTCACACACACACACACACACACACACACACACACACACACACACACACACACACACACACACACACACACACACACACACACACACACACACACTCATAAACACACACACACACTCTCACACACACACACACATACACACACACACACACACACACACACACTCATAAACACACACACACACTCTCACACACACACACACATACACACACACACACACACACACACACACTCATAAACACACACACACACTCTCACACACACACACACATACACACACACACACACACACACACACACTCATAAACACACACACACACACACACACACTCATAAACACACACACACACTCTCACACACACACACACATACACACACACACACACACACACACTCATAAACACACACACACACACACACACACACACACACACACACACACACACTCATAAACACACACACACACTCTCACACACACACACACACACACACACACACACACACACACACACACACACACACTCATAAACAGACACACACATAAACACACACACATACTCTCACATAAACATAAACATACTCTCATATAAACACACATATACTCTCACATAAACACACACACTCTCATATAAACACACACACATACTCTCACATAAACACACACACATACTCTCACATAAACACACACACATACTCTCACATAAACACACACTGTCTCACATGAACACACACACTCTCACATAAACACACACACACACTCTCACATAAACACACTAGGGCTGTCAACGAATATTCTAAATTCGAATATATATTCGAATAGTTGTTAAAAATAGAAAAAAAAATAGAAAAAAACAGCGGCAGCACTGTCTACTTTGCGGGTGGGCGCGCGCCTGAGATCAGGGACAGGTCACAGGAGTCGCACTGTCTGGCACAGAGTCACTGCTGACAGTTGACTTGCAAGATGCAGAAAGTGCAGAATCCAGCTTGACCGCAGCAGAGAAAGTGATTGTAACCCCCAAACATCTAAAGAGTGATGTCTGGAAATATTTCGGATTTTGGTCAGTTGATGGTAAACTTGTTGAGCCTACAGCTACAGTAGTGTATAAGCTATGTAAGCTAGAGTTAGCTTACCATTCAACAACTAGCAACTTGAGGCTACATCTCCACATTTTGGAGATGTAGCCTCACGTTGCTAGTTGTTGAATGGTAACCTAACTCTAGCTTACACACTACTTTAGCTGTAGGCTCAACAAGTTGCCTCACTGCTGACAGTTGACTTGGTGGAAGATGGCAGAAAGTGCAGAAACCTGCTTGACCGCAGCAGAGAAAGTGATTGTAACCCCCAAAAATCTAAAGAGTGATGTCTGGAAATATTTCGGATTTTGGGCAGTTTTTTGTAAACTTGTTGAGCCTACAGATAAAGTAGTGTGTAAGCTATGTAAGCTAGCGTTAGCTTACCATTCAACAACTAGCAACTTGAGGCTACATCTCCAAAATGTGCATCCAAGTGAATATGGCATAATATGTGGAACTTCAGCGAAACAGCCACGTCTGGATACATATTTTGCGCCGTCCGTCACAAGTTCGTTGCCTGCGGCACGACAGGAGGACTGCACGCAAAAATTGATTTCGTTGATATGCAAGGACATGAGGCCGATCAGTGTGGTGGATGGGATAGGCTTCAGGGAGTTCTGTGAAGCACTGGAACCGAGGTACCGTATCCCTTGTTGTCGTTCATTTAAACCGCTATGCGCAGAGAGCGCGACGGTGCGGGAGAGGCAGAGAGAGGGAGAAAGAAAGAGTGCGTGTGTGCGAGCGAGAGGCCAAGCTCTGCGGTCTTGGCCATTAGTTAATTTACTTATTTTTGTGTAGGTAATATGTTGTTAAATATGTTTAAACTTAAATAAATTACCTATACAAGTAGTTATGTCTCGTTGTATTAATTTGTCCTGTTATTGACGTGCCTAATGTGCAACCAGATATTCAAATATGTTCGAATATATGTGATTTTTTAAATATTCGAACGTCATTTTTGAGCAATTTTGACAGCCCTAAAACACACACACATACTCTCACATAAACACACACACATACTCTCATATAAACACACACACTCTCACATAAACACACACACACACTCACATAAACACACCCACACACTCTCACATAAACACACACATACTCTCATATAAACACACACGAATACTCTCACATAAACACACACACACTCTCACATAAACACACACACATACTCTCACGTAAACACACACATATACACTCTCACATAAACACACACACATACTCTCACATGAACACACACTGTCTCACATAAACACACACACACACACACTGTCTCACATGAACACACACACTCTCACATAAACACACACACATACTCTCACAAACACACACATATACACTCTCACATAAACACACACACACTCTCACATAAACACACACACTCTCACATAAACACACACACACTCTCACATAAACACACACACACACACACACTATTTGATACAATGAGGAGTGACAGTCTTAGATGGTCTTCTTTGTGGCAACTCTGACAGAGGGTGCTGAGTGATCTTGATCTCCCCTCCAAGAGTGTGTGTGGTGTGTGTGTGTGTGTGTGTACAGTATGTGTGTGTGTGTGTGTGTGTGTCACATGTGTGTGTTTTCTCGCCTGAT
>NC_045162.1:433962-436462 GCF_900700415.2 Clupea harengus | reverse complement strand
ACAACTCGTTTCAATTTATTCTGTTTATAATTTTATGATTTTTTTTCTCTCTTACAGTTAGCCATTACTCTGTATTCAATGAGGGGGGGGACAAAGAAGCTTGAGAAGCTTAAGTATGGATGAAATATCTCATACCTAGTGAGAGGCCTGACGTTTGACAATTCATCACTCATGTCTTTTGCAACAAGATTCTCCCTATGAAGCATTCAGTGCGTCACACATGGCTCTTGCACCGTCTGTGCACATCGCGACACATTTTGGCCAGGGTATATCATGTTCATGGAAAAAATTGTCGATCACTTTGAAAATCTCTGAACTTTTCTGTACGTCCATGCAGCTGCTTACAGAATATAAATTCCTCCTGCATCTCATTTTGGTCGACAAACGCTAAAAGCTGAGGGTCGTTTGACACGTCTGTGGATTCATCTAATTGTAGTGAAAAATAATCTGTCGGAGTTTCGCGACTAGTTGTGCCCTCACATCAGCTGCCAATTCATCAATTGAAAGGGGGGGGAAAGCAAAGGGATGCTTTTCAGTTTTTTTTACGTACTCCTCCTTCCCAAACATCGTTTTTCACATATTACTAGCTGCTGGCAATATTAAACTTTCCGCAATTATGTATGGCGTTTTGGTCTGAGCGACACGTAATGCAACTTGATAACAGGGTTTTAAAGCTAGCTCAACAAATGTGGCTGATTGTCTGCTGGCCCTCAAAAGATTTTAAACGGGAAATATTAAATGTTTGTTTCTTTCAAGTGAGCATGGGTTGTCTCTAAGTCTAAGTGTCGTTGCAGCTTTGATGGCTTCATACTTTCGTTTGATAGCACGGAAGAGCAAACCACGCACACTGGTAGTTCGTCACCATCGGTCTCTGTAGGTGAGGCCAAACTTCAGATAATTATTTGAATATTTACGTGTTTTCTCCAGTTTGCGTTTTTGGGTATTAAGGCATGTTGGCATGTCATCCTCTGAAGGTAGATCATCTGAACCGCCATCAGTGCTGTATGACGTGGAGCTTTTGTTCCCAGAAATTACAAAACTTTTAAATTGTATGATTATGGCAGGTAACGTGTTTTGGCACCATATAGCTAAATGTAGCTAAAAGTGCATATGTTGCCATGGTAATCAAATGATCGCGTGAAGATTCATGGGTAGCCTATGTATTATTTTATTAACGAATAGAAAGCAATTGTTACGATCTGTTTATGTTTATGTAGTCTATTCATAGTTTTCAGTCACGTGACTACAATAGGTAGCTGACGGGCAAAAAGAACAGCGAAACAGCGTTAAACAGTGGACAACTTCGAGCAGTGCCGCCTACTCAACTACGATCGCCATCAACCACAGACCATACCACTATCGCCAGACAGAGATATTTAGAAAAAAATAAAACGTTTGATCCATGTACTGCACCCGCTGACATTTTTATTTCTTTAACCTCGACGAAGTCCCTGCCAGAGCTCCAGTGTGGAGATATTTATATCTATCTAATAGAAAATCCATCCCCCTACACATCTCAAAAACTGAAAGCCTACAAAAGCACAGATAGTTATTTAATTTTCAGAAGTGGATGGGTTCACAACGCTGTCGTCTGGAAGGTGAAAACAAAAAACATCTTCATAATCAGAGCAAAGATGAGTGCCATTTAATAGCTAGCTACCAGCTAGCGGGATACCTGCTGTTAGCTACGAACTACCTGCTGTTAGCTACGAGCTACCTGCTGTTAGCTAGCAGCCTTTAGCCTACCCAACGCTGTTCTTTATCATTTGACACAATTTTCTGGTTTAAACAAGTACGAACACCTCGTCTGGCGAATGACAACTTAAATGATCTTCCCATATATTTTCTACTGGCATTGTAGTATTCAGGCATGAAAATCCCTCACCTTTCGGCGAAATTCGCCGTTTTGAAACCAAAATAGGTGACCTACGTGAATCGTGTAGATTCGATGAGAAATGTTTTTTTTGGGGTGGGGGGTGTAGGTATTCATATTCAGTGAACTGCGAACAGGTGCGCGTGCCAGAAGGGAGCGCGAGTGCATGGAAATATTAACGCGAAGTTGCCTTGCATCACCAGTGCAGACCACCATCAGAAGCTAAAAGCACGCCTGCTGAAGAAGAGAAAAGGGTGAGGCTGAGACGTGGCAAAACAGCGAAAGCGGGCCATGAAGACACTGGTGGTTCAGGCAAAGAAGAAAAAATGATCTGGTTCTGAGACTATTACGAACTGTAATGTAAATTGTTATCTTTGCCAATAAAATTTATTAAAATTACGACTGTCAAAGTTAACGCGTTAATCTATGAGATTATTGTGGCCGAGATTAATGCGATAAAATATTTTAAGGCAGTTAACGCAACTTTGTTTACTTCCGATGTGCATTGACACATGACACGAAACCGCCGCGTGCCTGCAGTCAGGAATAGGAGAGACCGAGACGGTAGTTGAAGATGGAGAGAGCAGAGGGATTGTTGGGCGGAAAGTTTCTGTTTAAGAGTAAAAA
>NC_045162.1:403962-406462 GCF_900700415.2 Clupea harengus | reverse complement strand
AGAGGGTAGGTGACTAGACTAGACTAGAGGGTAGGTGACTAGACTAGAGGGTAGGTGACTACACTAGACTAGAGGGTAGGTGACTAGACTAGACTAGAGGGTAGGTGACTAGACTAGACTAGAGGGTAGGTGACTAGACTAGACTAGAGGGTAGGTGACTAGACTAGACTAGAGGGTAGGTGACTAGACTATAGGGTAGGTGACTAGACTAGAGGGTAGGTGACTAGACTAGACTAGAGGGTAGGTGACTAGACTAGACTAGAGGGTAGGTTGACTAGACTAGGAGGGTAGGTGACTAGACTAGACTAGAGGGTAGGTGACTAGACTAGACTAGAGGGTAGGTGACTAGACTAGACTCGAGGGTAGGTGACTAGACTAGACTAGAGGGTAGGTGACTAGACCTTAGAGGGTAGGTGACTAGACCTAGACTAGAGGGTAGGTTGACTAGACTAGACTAGAGGGTAGGTGACTAGACTAGAGGGTAGGTTGACTAGACTAAACTAGAGGGTAGGTGGACTAGACTAGAGGGTAGGTGACTAGACTAGACTAGAGGGTAGGTGACTAGACTAGACTAGAGGGTAGGTGATAGACTAGACTAGACTAGAGGTAGGTGACTAGTACTAGAGCGGTAGGTGCTAGACTAGACTAGAGGGTAAGGTTGACTAGACTAGGGGACCCCCTAGAGGGTACGGTGACTAGACTAGAAGAGGTACGGATGACTACACTAGACTAGAGGGTTAGGTGGACCTAGAGTGACTAGACTAGAGGGTAGGTGACTAGACTAGACTAGAGGGTAGGTGACTAGACTAGACTAGAGGGTAGGTGACTAGACTAGAGGGTAGGTGACTAGACTAGACTAGAGGGTAGGTGACTAGACTAGACTAGAGGGTAGGTGACTAGACTAGATTCGAGGGTAGGTGACTAGACTAGACTAGAGGGTAGGTGACTAGACTAGAGGGTAGGTGACTAGACTAGACTAGAGGGTAGGTGACTAGACTAGAGGGTAGGTGACTAGACTAGACTAGAGGGTAGGTGACTAGACTAGAGGGTAGGTGACTAGACTAGACTAGAGGGTAGGTGACTAGACTAGACTAGAGGGTAGGTGACTAGACTAGAGGGTAGGTGACTAGACTAGACTAGAGGGTAGGTGACTAGACTAGAGGGTAGGTGACTAGACTAGACTCGAGGGTAGGTGACTAGACTAGACTAGAGGGTAGGTGACTAGACTAGAGGGTAGGTAACTAGACTAGACTAGAGAGTAGGTGACTAGACTAGAGGGTAGGTGACTAGACTAGACTAGAGGGTAGGTGACTAGACTAGACTAGATGGTAGGTGACTAGACTAGACTAGAGGGTAGGTGACTAGACTAGACTAGAGGGTAGGTGACTAGACTAGACTAGAGGGTAGGTGACTAGACTAGACTAGAGGGTAGGTGACTAGACTAGAGGGTAGGTGACTAGACTAGACTAGAGGGTAGGTGACTAGACTAGAGGGTAGGTGACTACACTAGACTAGAGGGTAGGTGACTAGACTAGACTAGAGGGTAGGTGACTAGACTAGACTATGAGGGTAGGTGACTAGACTAGAGGGTAGGTGACTAGACTAGACTAGAGGGTAGGTGACTAGACTAGACTAGAGGGTAGGTGACTAGACTAGAGGGTAGGTGACTAGACTAGACTAGAGGGTAGGTGACTACACTAGACTAGAGGGTAGGTGACTAGACTAGACTAGAGGGTAGGTGACTAGACTAGGAGGTGACTAGACCTAGAGGGTAGGTGACTAGACTAGACTAGAGGGTAGGTGACTAGACTAGACTAGAGGGTAGGTGACTAGACTTAGAGGGTAGGTGACTAGACTAGACTAGAGGGTAGGTGACTAGACTAGAGGGTAGGTGACTAGACTAGACTAGAGGGTAGGTGACTAGACTAGACTAGAGGGTAGGTGACTAGACTAGAGGGTAGGTGACTAGACTAGACTAGAGGGTAGGTGACTAGACTAGAGGGTAGGTGACTAGACTAGAGGGTAGGTGACTAGACTAGACTAGAGGGTAGGAGACTAGACTAGACTAGAGGGTAGGTGACTAGACTAGAGGGTAGGTGACTAGACTAGACTAGAGGGTAGGTGACTAGACTAGACTAGAGGGTAGGTGACTAGACTAGAGGGTAGGTGACTACACTAGACTAGAGGGTAGGTGACTAGACTAGACTAGAGGGTAGGTGACTAGACTAGACTAGAGGGTAGGTGACTAGACTAGACTAGAGGGTAGGAGACTAGACTAGACTAGAGGGTAGGTGACTAGACTAGACTAGAGGGTAGGTGACTAGACTAGAGGGTAGGTGGACTAGACTAGACTAGAAGGGTAGGTTTGACTAGACTAGACCTAGAGGTAGGTGACTAGACTAGAGGGTAGGTGACTAGACTAGACTAGAGGGGTAGGTGACTAGACTAGACTAGAGGGTAGGTTGACTAGACAGAGGGTAGGTGACTAGACTAGAGGGTA
>NC_045162.1:389261-391761 GCF_900700415.2 Clupea harengus | reverse complement strand
CCCTTCCCAAGCAGGTGTGTGTGTGTGTGTGTGTGTGTGCAGGCTATCTGTGAGAGTGTGTGTTTATGTCCGTGTTGTTGCGGGAGTCGGAGCTGGCGTAGAGAGGCTGCGCTCCTGAAGCAGCCAGTGACAGTGAGATGAGCGGGGCGCTTTAAGGCTGCCCGCGGTTTTCCCCGAGTTGACCTTTTCCCTTGGAAACCACTTCCTCCGATCCCAATCGGCCATTTTAATTTAACTCATTCATGAACTTATGTAAACACAACAAAGACAGCGGCGCACGCACGGAAGGTAGAACACAACATCGCACACGCGACATCACGTCACAGTAATAGTAGTTTAGCATTTTATTTGATTCACTACAGGGGTTCTCATTGAAAGCTTTTATTAAGGCGTACAGTAATAACCTTGGAATACGATAACGGAATAGTTTAGCGATTTTATGAGCAGACTGTCGGCGGTGGTACCCGCTGCACGCGACAACACGTCCTGCGGCAAACTGGATCACTGCCAGTTATCGTGAAAGTGTGTTTTTCTTCTCGTAGTTTCTATCAGTAACAGACAGATATATGTCAAGTGCCGAGATGGTGAACCGGTCCTTGTTTAGTGTTTCTGCTCGAGTGCGATCCTGTCCTGTGATCATGGCAGGTGGACAGATGTCCTGGCAGCGATCTGATGCGCGTGGTGGTCGCTGCATCAAGATGGCCACCGGAGTGGCATCTCTCTGTCTGTCGGTCGGTCGGCTCGGCTGTCACGCGAGCCGGTCCTCCTCATAGACTCATGCTCTCCAACTCCAGTCCAACTTTACTCTAGTGTTCTGTGCACGTAGCTAGCGTTACGTCATTGGCCTTCGCGCTTAACTCAGTTCGGAATAGGATGGAGCACCTTAAGGCTACGGAGATGTCCGGGCTGTTGCAGTGCAACAGTCGTATGCACTGTCGTTTGTTGCATAGGTTACTTTCTTAACGGATTGTATATATATATAATGCTAATAAACTTTTTGTCAAAGAATAATAACAGTAATAACAGGAAAAATGTCTCGCTTATTCACAGGGTGTACAATAAGTGCGGAATATCCCGCTCTGGCGGCTGCTCTGAGTGTGTGTGTGTGTGTGTTTCTTCCCTTTCAGGGCATCATGAGGAAGAAGCAGAACGTGAAGCACCGGCGACCGGAGGAGGCGACCGTCGTCGTTAAGCACGTGCAGGAGTTCGTGGTGGAAAAGATCATCCGGAGGCGCGTGATGGACGGAAAAGTGGAGTACTTCCTCAAGTGGAAAGGCTTCACTGAGTAAGCGGCGGCGCATATAGACATGTGTAGGCTAGTGTGTGTGTGTGTGTCTGTCTGTCTGAGACACAGATGAATAACGCGCAAATATAGATCAGACGGACAGCAGGCAGGAACCACAGGCTGGGTGTCGGGTGTGCTGTGTGCTACAGGCTGGGTGTCGGATGTGTGTGTGTGTGTGTGTGTGTGCCGTGTGCTCCAGGCAGCAGCTCTGCCTCTGGAGTGTATCCTGACGTTCTGAACGGAGTTCCACTTACACACATCAGAATCAGAATCATGTTTATTGGCCAAGTTTAGTTGTCTGTATTTTGTTGTTAAGTAAGTCTCAATGTACTTAAACTGAAAATATGCAGTATAACACAACAGTTTAGGATAAAATAAATAAATATAATATAATAATAAAATATAATACGGCAAGGGGAAGAAACTGTTCCTGTGTCTGGTGGTTTTGGTGTACAGAGATCTGTAGCGCCTGCCAGAGGGGAGGAGTTGGAACAGATTATGTCCAGGGTGTGAGGGGTCTGCAATGATTTCCCCTGTAGACATGTAGATTGATGTCACACACACACATGTAGACTGTCCTGTTACACACATGTAGACTGTCCTGTTACACACATGTAGACTGTCCTGTTACACATATGTAGACTGTCCTGTGTTTTCTGAAAAAAACTGCCTGTAGAGAGGTCTGTGTGTGAGTGTGTGTGTGTGTGTGTGTGTGGGAGAGAGAGCCTGCTGTGTGCTAGTGTGTTAGTGTGTGTGTGTGTGAGAGAGAGAGAGAGCCTGCTGTGTGCTAGTGTGTTCGTGTGTGTGTGTGTGTGTGTGTGTGTGAGAGAGAGCCTGCTGTGTGCTAGTGTGTGTGTGTGTGTGTGTGTGAGAGAGAGAGAGAGAGAGAGCCTGCTGTGCGCTAATGTGTGTGTGTGTGTGTGAGAGAGAGAGAGAGCCTGCTGTGTGCTAGTGTGTTAAGTCCGAAATATACTTCTACGACTCCGTGGTCACGCAGTTGCCTCGACGGACTCGTTTTCATTTATGGTTGTCCGACGATTGTGGGTGTTGCAAAGCAATTTTTTTTAAAAGATGCCGGCGGACCAAATTCTGTAGATGGTCGTATTTGTACATAAAAGTTGTTTGTTTGACTTTTTTTTGCTTAGATTTTTTAAAGTTACTGAGAAATAGACACTGTGCAATGTAAAAACCCCATTATTGTAACTGAAAAATACG
>NC_045162.1:361761-364261 GCF_900700415.2 Clupea harengus | reverse complement strand
GGGGGGGGGCTCATGTCCAGGCAGGGGGGGGCATTTGTGCTTCCCCAAATGAATGAATGAACTTTCATATGGGGGCACAGCAGGGGCAAATACACACACACACACACACACACACTCACACACTGTAAAACACACACACACTGTAACACACACACTGTAACATACACACGCACACACACACACACACACACTGTAACATACACACACACACACACACACTCACACACTGTAAAACACACAAACACACCGTAACACACACACTGTAACATACACACGCACACACACACACACACACACTGTAACCAGGGCTGTAGTGGAGGGTAAACGCACGTAAACGCCGTTTACGCACCTCTGGACTTTTGGAAATATCGTTTACGCACCTCTAAATATCGTTTACGCATCTCTAAATATCGTTAACGCACCTGTAAGTGGCGTTTACGCACCTCGAAGTTCCGTGGGCCTTGTATTCTGCCGTTGGAATAATCAGAAATAAATTTGGTGTCATTTTAAAACACCTATATTTCAAATTGTTGAACATATAAACGCTGTAGTCTCAATCATTTTCATCGGTGCCTTGGCTGTGGCGGCGACACCAATCAGGATCAAGGAAATGTGTAAACACATACACGTTGTGGATTAGACTGCCTGCCTACCTGTTCGGAATGGATTCATTAGCCATGGATATCAGGTGCTCCCACTCCCACAGATACCTGCAAAAGTACAAAGTAAGACTGAAGAAGATCAATTCGCGTTTTTAAACGTTGTTTTGGTTCGGACAAGTTTGGAGCAGGTAGGTGTGTGTGTGTGTGTGTGTGTGTGTGTGTGAGAGTGTGTGTTTGGAGCAGGTAGGTGTGTGTGTGTGTGTGTGTGTGTGAGTTTGGAGCAGGTGTGTGCGTGTGTGTGTTTGGAGCAGCGATGTGTGTGTGTATGAAGAGCTTATCTGCTGATGTTCTCACCACCCAACCGTCCTGGTGTGTGTGTGTGTGTGTGAGTGTGTGCGTGTGTGTTTGGAGCAGGTGTGTGTGCGTGTTACGTCCTCCTGCCCCTAGGGGTCGCTGTTTTCCCTTGTACTTATTTCTGTTTCCTACGGCTTTGTTTGTGTGCAGGTGTCGCCTGTCAGACAGGGGCGGAGCCTGATACGTCTTAAGGCCGGGATGGCCGTCCAGACGCTCTCACTCTCACTCTACTGCTTGCCACCACGCTCTCCGGGCCTTCCTTGTTGTTCTATTTTTGTTATTGAAATTCTCCTCTGTTCTATTTAGTCTTTTTGTTAATAAAACCCCCTAGACACGAGCCCCTTCGGATTCCTCTTCATTTGTTGCGTATCAGACTAACTGGTTCGTGTGCGTGTGTCTGTGTGTGAGTGTGTGTTTGGAGCAGGGGTGTGTGTGTGTGTGTGTGAGTTTGGAGCAGTGGTGTGTGTGTGTGTATGAAGAGATTATCTGCTGATGTTCTCACCACCCAACCGTCCTGGTGTGTGTGTGTGTGTGTGTGTGTGTGTGCGGTCCTGGTGTTGATACGATGTTGTCATAGCTGCTGTAGCTACAGTTGCGTTGTTGCCATGACGTTGTTGCGTTGTTACCGTGACGTTTTTGGGATGTTGCGTTGTTACCATGACGTTGTTGGGATGTTGCGTTGATGATGTGGTGACGTTGCCATGACAAAGCCAGTTCAGCTCTCCTCCCCATTTAGCAGTGAAGGGGTGATGAGTGTAATTCATTCACAGACGCAATTAGTCTGCAGGATTTACTACACACACACGCACACACACGTGCGTTCACACACACACACACATCCTGTAGGATTTATTGCAGAGAAGAGCCGTAAAGAACAGGATTTACACTCACGGCTAATGTCACATAGAGGACACACACACTCTCACGCACAAATCACACACACACACACACTCTCACGCACAAGTTTGACAGGATCACCAGGACCGTTTCTTGCCAGTCTAGTGTCTGGAAAGAATACATTTTTCTGGACAAATTTGAAACTTACTGGCTCATGTTTCCGGAACAATCCATCCCAGACAGCAAAAGGCCAGTGGACCACTGGGGGCCAGAGCTGTTGTTCCACTGTCTGTCCACTGGTGGCAGAGCTGTCTGTCCACTTCCTGTCCACCGGTGAGTTACAAATGGCCCACCGTTTTGACACTGGCTTTAAAAACATATAATGTAGCATATATAATGTAGCATATATAATGTAGCATAAATAATGTAGCATATATAATGTATATATAATGTAGCACATATAATGTAGCATATATAATGTAGCATATATAATGTAGCATAATGTAGCATATATAATGTAGCATATATAATGTAGCATATATAATGTAGCATAATGTAGCATATATAATGTAGCATAATGTAGCATATATAATGTAGCATATAATGTAGCATATATAATGTAGCATATATAATGTAGCATATATAATGTAGCATATATAATGTAGCATATATAATGTAGCATATATAATGTAGCATATATAATTATA
>NC_045162.1:349261-351761 GCF_900700415.2 Clupea harengus | reverse complement strand
CATATAGTGGACATGAGACACACACACACACACACACACTTCACTGCCATATAGTGGACATGAGACACACACACACACACACACACACACACACACTTCACTGCCATATAGTGGACATGAGACACACACACACACACACACACACACACACACACACACACCTCACTGCCATATAGTGGACATGAGACACACACACACACACACACACACCTCACTGCCATATAGTGGAATCGGTTCGATGACTGTGTGGAATATTGTATGGACATGAGACACACACACACACACACACACACCTCACTGCCATATAGTGGACATGAGACACACACACACACACACTTCACTGCCATATAGTGGACATGAGACACACACACACACACACTTCACTGCCATATAGTGGACATGAGACACACACACACACACACACACACACACACTTCACTGCCATATAGTGGACATGAGACACACACACACACACACACACACACACACTTCACTGCCATATAGTGGACATGAGACACACACACACACACACACACACACACACTTCACTGCCATATAGTGGACATGAGACACACACACACACACACACACACACCTCACTGCCATATAGTGGACATGAGACACACACACACACACACACACACCTCACTGCCATATAGTGGAATCGGTTCGATGACTGTGTGGAATATTCTATCTGGTCAGTGTGGTTGAAAAGATGCTTTAATGGGAGAAATCACCAGCTGTGCGGATCTTCAGTATCACGTCATGATGCTCAGTTGGGTTTATACCAAGGGTGGATCTCTCTCCTCGCTCATCTCTCTCTCGCTCTCTCTCTCTCTCTCCCCCTCTCTCTCTTCATCATATCTCTTTCTTTCTCTCCCCCACCCCCTCTAACTCATTTCTCTCTCTCTCTCTCTCTCTCTCTCTCTCTCTCTCTCTCTCTCTCTCTCTCTCTCTCTCTCTCTCTCTCTCTCTCTCTCTCTCTCTCTCTCTCTCTCTCTCTCTCTCTCTCTCTCATATTTATGAGCCCTTCTGTGAAATGGAGGAACAGGAGGGACACACACACACACACACACACACACACACACACACACACACACACACACACACACATGTATACCATGTAAACACACACACACACACACAACCTCACCAACGTAATCCTGTTCTTCTATACTGCATACAACATTGCTCTAGAAACACTAAGAAAGGTATGAGCCCACACACACACACACCTCCTCTCTTCTCTTCCCCGCTTCGTAATGAAGAACAGATTTGTCCTGCCCCCCCCCCCCCCCCCCCCCCACATCCATCCCCCACATCCATCTCCCACACACACACACACACACACACAGAGGCGTATTGACTGTGCTGTAAAATCACACATAAATCTGTCAGGGCTAGACACCCAATGGCTGCAGAGGGAGGGAGAGGAGGGGGGTTGTGTGTGTGTGTGTGTGTGTGTGTGTGTGTGTGTGTGTGTGTGTGTGTGTGTCTGTGTGTGTGTGTGTGTGTGTGTGTGTGTGTGAGCCCTTTGTAGCTGGTCATCTAAGGCATGTTTGGACTCAGACCGTTTGGTTTTGTACCAGGCAACATTCTATCTAGTGCTGGCAGGAAACTGAAATATGCAAGTGTGTGAGTGTGTGTGTGTGTGTGTGTGTGTATGTATATGCAGATCATGCCAACTGCCTGGTGTAATTCTCTCACACACACACACACACACACACACACCTCCCAGCTCCTGACACAACTATCCATCCAGAGGGCTCACTGACACACACACCTCAGACCTCACACTCCTTACACACACACCTCACACTCACTGACACACACACCCCAGACCTCACACACACTCCTCACACACACACCTGACACACACACCTCACACACCTGACACACACACCTAAGACTACACACGCCTCACACACACACACCTCAGACCTCACACACTGACACACACACCTCAGACCTCACACTCCTGACACACACACACCTCACACACCTCACACTCCTGACACACACCCCTCAGACCTCACACTATCCCTCCAAAGGGCTCCCTGCTCTGGCTGCGGTGAGGGGCGGCCATCTTTAATAACCTGACTGACGATGCTGTTCCTCCAAGAAACATATGTAGATGTGTGTGAGTGTGTGAGTATAATATAATGCCCCGATCCCCCCACCACACGTATACACACACACACACACACACACACACACACACACACACACACACACACCCCATCTCACTGTGCCGTCTCAGTCACCTTATTCATGTGTACAAGACAAAAATTTTCCTCTACGTACCTCAGGGGGACTCTAGTGCTCCACACACACACACACACACACACACACACACACACACACACACACACACACACACACACACACACACACCATCTCACTGTACCTCAGGGGGACTCTTGTGCTCTACACTACTTCTCTTCATCTATGTTAGTTCATATATGTTGTTGTGTTGTTATATGTTGCTGTTGTTGTGTTG
>NC_045162.1:326761-329261 GCF_900700415.2 Clupea harengus | reverse complement strand
ACACACACACACACACACACACACACACACACACACCTCTGTCACGCATGAGAGTGTGCTGATGAGAGACATATGGAGATGAGCAGAGAGAGTATACACACACACACGCACATACACAATCTCACGCACACACACGCACACACACACACTCCTGAGCGTTTGATTGGCTTGCAGAGATAAGAGGAGAGGAGAATCAACCCTCATACATCACCGAGACAAGAGTCACACAGAGTTGCTGTCACACACACATACACACACACACACACACTCACACACACAAACCCACACATACATTCTCTCTCTCTCTCTCTCTCTGTCACTCTCTCACAAACACACACTCACTCTCTCTCTCTCTCTCTCTCTCTCTCTGTCTCTCTCACACACACACTCACCACTCTCTCACGCAGACACACACACACACTCTCTCTCTCTCTCTCTCTCACACACACACACACACACACTCACCACTCTCTCTCTCACACACACACACACACACACACACACAAACATACCCTGACACACACAGAAATTCTTTCTCTCACACACACACACATTCTTTCTCTCACACACACACACACACACACACACACACATATGCAGGGCAAATTTACTGCAGGATGAGGGGAGGGGAGAAACATCTGTGATCTCCTGCAGCTCTGAACACTTTACAACTCTACAGCCAGGACACACACACAATCTTATATATTTATACACATACACACACACACACTCTTATATATTTATACACACACACACACACACACACACATTCTTATATACATATACACACACACACACACACACTCTTATATATTTATACACATACACAAACACACACACACACACACACTCATATATTTATACACACACACACACACTCTTATATATTTATACACATACACACACACACACACACACACACACTCTTATATTTGAACCCTTGCCGATTTCGCAAGTTTGACCACTTGCAAAGAAATGCGTGATCTATAATTGTAATAGTAGGTGTATTTTAACAGTGAGAAACAGAATATCAACAAAAAAATCCAGAAAACTGCATTTTATAACATTTATGACTTAATTTGCATTTGATGCAGAAAATAAGTATTTGAACCCCTAGCAAAACATGACTTAGTACTTGATGGAATAACCCTTGTTGGCAAGCACAGACGTCAGACTTTTCTTGTAGTTGGTCACCAGGTTTACACACATCTCAGGAGGGATTTTGGTCCACTCCTCTTTGCAGATCCTCTCCAAATCCTTAAGGTTGCGTTTTCAATGGGAGGGAATGAGGGAATGAGGTTCAAGCCCAATATTCCACGTTACATGGCCCCATTCATAGTCCCCTCGATGCAGTGGAGTCGTCCTGTACCCTTGGCAGAGAAACAGCCCCAAAGCATAATGTTTCCACCTCCATGCTTGACGGTGGGGATGGTGTCATATTCAGCATTCTTCCCCCTCCAAACGCGGCAAGTCGAGTTGATGCCAAAGAGCTTGATTTTGGTCTCATCTGACCACATCCTGTCTCCCAATCCTCCTTAGAATCATTCAAGTGTTCATTGGCAAACTTCAGACGGCCCTGTACATGTGCTTCCTTGAGCAGGGGGACCTTGCGAGTGCTGCAGTACTTCAAACCATTACGGCGTAGTGTGTTGCCAATGGTTTTCTTGGTGACTGTGGTCCCAGCTGCCTTGAGATCATTCATAAGCTCCCCCTGTGTAGTTCTGGGGTTATTCTGCACCTTTCGGATGATCACCGATACCACACGAGGGGATATCTTGCATGGAGCCCCAGACCTAGAGCGATGGAGAGTTGTTTGGTGTTGCTTCCATTTACAAATAATCGCACCAATAGTTGTCTGCTTCTCACCAAGCTGCTTGCCGATGGTTTTGTACCCATTCCAGCCTTGTGCAGGTCTACAATCTTATCTCTGACGTCCTTGGTCAACTCTTTGGTCTTGCCCATGGTGGTGAGGTTGAAGGTGTGAAGTATGATTCTTTGGACAGGTTTCTTTTATACACGTCACCAGTTGAGATCATGTGTACCTTGTTAGGCCTAATGAGGACTAATCTGTGTGCTTCTTGGGCACATAACTGGTCATTGGGAGCCAGAATTGTTGCTGTTTGCTTGGGGGTTCAAATACTTATTTTCTACATCAAATACAAATAAAGTCATAAATGTTATAAAATGCAGTTTTCTGGATTTGTTTGTTGATATTCTATTTATCACTGTTAAAGTCGACCTACCATTACAATTATAGATCACACATTTCTTTGCAAATGGCCAAACTTGGGGTTCAAATATTTTATTTTATTTTCCCCACTGTATGTATACATATACACACACACACACACACACACACACACTGTTATATATTTATACACATACACAAACACACACACACACACTCTTATATATTTATTCACATACATACACACGCACACTCTTATATAGTTATACACATACACACACACACACACACACTCTTATATATTTATACATA
>NC_045162.1:309261-319261 GCF_900700415.2 Clupea harengus | reverse complement strand
GACTACCTCTCTAACCGCTCTAACTATCACAACACTCTTTTATTTAATCCAGTAGACTACCTCTCTAACTATCACAAGACTATTTTATTTAATCCAGTAGACTACCTCTCTAACTATCACAGCACTCTTTTATTTAATCCAGTAGACTACCTCTCTAACTATCACAACACTCTTTTATTTAATCCAGTAGACTACCGCTCTAACTGTAAGAACACTCTTTTATTTAATCCAGTAGTCTCCCTCTCTAACTGAAAGAACTATCACAACACTCTTTTATTTAATCCAGTAGTCTACCTCTCTAACTATCACAACACTCTTGTATTTAATCCAGTAGTCTACCTCTCTAACTATCACAACACTCTTTTATTTAATCCAGTAGACTACCGCTCTAACTGCAAGAAAGTAATTGTACGTAAACCAGGTTACACGTTAATGATGACGTCTACTGTATTTATCACACTTGGCCAGCTTCATGCGCGTGCCGGACCCCTCTCCACTCGCGAACCTGTTCCGTTTCACTCGCTATGGCTGCGCGCGGCTGGTTGCTACCATAGACATATAAATTATTATATATATATATATAGTTATATATGTCTATGGTTGCTACCAGTTGTAAGCATTGCGTGTCATGGCCTCTTCTATTTCTACCTGTTACTTGTCTTCCTCTAAAAACAGTCAAACAGTCAAAATCTTGCACAAAACTTAGAAGTAACAGATTTGCCCACAAATGTTGTTTGTTGAGTTTCATCTGATGACGTTAGATACGAGCTGAGAAATGAAGCACGTTATAATTGTCCCCGGTCTCCCCAATAGGCCACCTGGACTCTTTACGGTTATCATTATAGATGATTTCATTTTTGACAAGGAGTCATAGTTTATTTTAAAGGGAAAGGTCATATACTCTTGTAGAATATGTTAGCATTAGGCAGCTTAGGCTACTTAGTGCAGAGTAGCGATCACCAGGCAGCTGCTGTTGACAGTCGAGTCACGTCAGCCTGTTCATTAAGAGTTTCCGTTAGTGTTGGAGCTCGCTGGTGACTTTCAGCAGTTCGGGACGGTGACGTAGCTTCCAGGTCGCCGAATGGAGGGTAGGCTGCTGAAAATGGAATATTTTCCTCCTTGCCTTCGTGCGCGCGCAAAGGGGGGGGCTTACTGCTGTGGCATGGGCAGATCAATAGAATAAAGGCACGAGACAGCACAGCTTGACCGCGAGGGAGACCTCCCCCTTCATTGTGATCGAACTGCAAAATAGCTATCAATTGAATACGTGTAAGACACATAATTCAGGCAAACCATTTCAGACAGGGCTTTGGATATATATATATATAACTGAGACATGTATCATCTTAGTTTTTAAAATAATATTCCATAACAAAATTGTATGTCACTGTAAACAACAACATCCTATAGCCTATGGCCGACCAACAGGTGCCCTTTGGATTGATTCAACTCCTGCAGTTAATATGCTACTACGACTGGGCCTGAGCGACGGTCACTCCGTTTACCCCTAACCCTAAACTCCTACACTTAGTATGCTACACCTACAGTTAGTATCCTACTCCTACAGTTAGTATGCCACTGCGACTGGGCCTGAGCGAAGAGAGAGAAGTTCATGTCGGACCATAGGGGAAGAGGGGGTACGGATGACGTGATGCTCTCTCGTTCGTCGGATTGTCATTTCTGTTGTTAATCACGTCAGTTCTGTTTAATTGGAGCGAGACAGCTCCGTGTTCCGAACGTGAAGCGACGCCAAGTGAACTGGGAGAGAGCGCGCGAGGGGTAATCCCTGGAGAATTTAGAAATGGCGATTGTGATTAGTGGACTAAAGTGAGTCCTGGCACCCCTTCAAGTGTTAGTGATAAACTCACCACCCCACCCCACCCCCACCTCATCCCGAGCACCCACTCCGAGCAGTGTGTTCAAAAGCGAATATTAATATGAAGACATCAGACCCGGAGGTGCAGGCCAGCCTACGGTCCCGGAGGAGCGGGAGGTGCAGGCCAGCCTACGGAGCCTCCCGGAGGAGCGGGAGATGCAGGCCAGCCTACGGAGCCTCCCGGAGGAGCGGGAGATGCAGGCCAGCCTACGGAGCCTCCCGGAGGCAGCGGATGCGGCCTCTAGGCCCGAGCCTGTAAGACCCTGCCGGAGGAAGACTATTGTCTCACTGCAATCGCTCGTGCTCTGAGAGTGTAGCAGAAAACATGGGGTGCGCGCGGCCGGAAAACACTCACACAAAAAAAAAAACATTACACACACATTACACACATTTCTTCTTTAGGTTATGAGGTGTGACCAGACGTATTCTCGACAGCGGCACAAACTCTCAAAAGTAATAACATATGGTAATGGCCGACCTCTACCGCCAGCCACAGCATCCAATATCACTCCTAGTAAAGTTTCAACATAATGTCCTCTATCAACCTGATTCAGAAGTTAGGCTACATGTGATTATTGTATCACTGTCCCATATATTCAGATAATATAAAACATTACAAAATAAAAGCAAAGTAAAATCAAACAAAATGAAATAAATATTCTCTGGCAGAATAAGGCTGAATTATGCGCGCTACACACACTCGGCACGCAGCCTCTTGTCGGAGGTTTAATAGGCCATAAAATGTAATTGCTTAACTCCAAAACGGCACGGGCTTACAGGGCGAGCTCCCGGCCTGGCCGGTACACGAACCGCCGTGTTTTTATTTGTGAAGTCGACGCGAGGGAAATCAATCTCTTTAATGACATAGTCATTCATAAAACAGAACCTGATTTATGCATTCCTCTACATCACAGGCCGGCTCCAAAGCGCCGGGGAAAATAGTCTCTTTAATTACAAATAAACTTAAAATAAAATGATTCAGTTGCAATGTTATAATCGCATTTTCCTGTTTTTAGGCGTGTATGAGTTCTCATTTCTTAAAGTTGGACTTTTATATTGGTAATTGGTTCTATTTTGAACATTGTTTTTAAGCACAGAGCCGGTCGGCTTTAACGACTCCATAAACGCTGGTTACTGCAGCAGTGAAACTCACACACAGTCGCCTCTTCCCTCTCCTCTCAATGCCCGCACCATTATGCAAAGCCGTCAGCCTAATTATAATCTAATTAAAGTCACTTGTTGCACGGAATCTTCACATTTAATTTGTATAAATTCCGATATTTGGCCTTCTCCAGAGAGCAACATATTTGTCTGCTTACTCTGCCTTCTGCGAGTGTTTTCATTGTCCCCAATTAAATAACTGTGTTTACATAAACGTGTGCCTCACGTAGAAAATATTAAATAAATGTGTGCCTCACGTAGAAAATATTAAATAAATAAATGCACAACACTGAGATTCTCTCCAGTTACAAGTACAAATTTATTCTAAGAAAATATGAAGTTACCTGAAAGGGGATACAAAAATAAAATGAGAAAATATTTATTTATTTCCTGCATTGACGCAACTTGTAAACACATAGATTCTTAATTCGGTTATTAGCAAACTTACCTCTTTAAGGTTAATGGACTAATTAATTAAATCATGAGAATAAAAGAGGCAATAGCGCGGAGAGTGTGAGACGCAGATTGTTAGGGAGATAGTTCTGAACTTAACTTCGCTACGGTGTCCGGTCAGTAGCTCAAGTGATGCAGGTCGATGGTGGTTAGCGTCTCCGAGAAAAAATCAAACCCCTCGGACGAGATGCCTACGGGGCTATCAACCGAGTCTGACAGGCTCGGGGATACGGAATCCGAAAGGTGGAGGCAGGCCTCGGAGGAGAAAACGTGAAAGTCCTGCAGAGAAATGTCCAGGGCCGGGGAAGCGCCATTGTCCCGACCAGATGCGCAATCCACCGCCATTGTTGAGGCGCAGGCCGGGACGGGGGGTGATGGGCAGGGGAAATGTTTCGGATTTTTCTCATTGCTGCCGAGGGCCGAAACAGTAGAGCTGGGGCTCTCCCCATTGTGCCCGTGTTGGGACTGTTGTGACGTTATGGTATTTTGCTGGAACTGGTATGTCTCTCTTTCCAATAGAGCCCCGGTCACATTGTTCCCCGCCTGCTCGTAGAACGACTTTCCGTCGCCCTGGTCACTGTCGTGATCCTGACTCTTAAACGTGCCCCCCTCGCCGTGATGGTTCTCCTTGCAGTGCGTCTGTCTCTTGTGTTTCATCCTGCGGTTCTGAAACCAGACCTTCACCTGCCGCTCCGTCAGGTCCAAAAGGGCGGCTATCTCCACGCGCCGGGGTCTGCATAGGTACTTGTTGAAGTGGAACTCCTTCTCGAGCTCCAGGAGCTGGGTGTTAGTGTACGCGGTCCTCAACCGTCGGGTCGTCCCGCCACCGCCGTCCGAGAGCTCGGGCGATCCTGGAAAGAGTTCAACACACAAGGCATTATTGATAACACTGCTAATTACATCCAGTGATTGTTACTGCCCGCCGCCACGCCACGCCACGCCACGCCACGGGGCCCAGTCTCACAAACACGTCAAATATATTGCTGTTCTCCGGGGGCATAAATTGTTTGTGGGAATCCAGCCACGGTACTCAAATAATTTGTGTCCTGTAGCTCAATGCCAGAAAGCAGTGATGGTTCAGGGGGAGAGGACCGGCCCGGCAGAAGATTAATGGACACGCCAGCTGCCGACTTGAGTAACAGCAATCTATCACTCTTCATTACTGTCAAATATTAAAATTCATGCACTGCTCCGCGAGTAGCCCCACATCATGGCGGGAGTTTAGACGTCTTCCAGGACATAAGTAGCCTGGCAAAAAACTTTTAAACAACTAACCAAACACTTACCATTACAAAAAGTCCACAAGTATAGGACAATAGAAAATCATATGGCAACGGACATTTCAGGACCATTCCTACAGGTAAGATGCTGCACTGAACACTGCCACACCGCAGGATAAAATACATAAAACATTTAAGCCCCTGAACCACGAAAGGAAATGAAAGACATATTTCAGTGAACTACCTTGAGGAGAAAAGTAAAGGGCTCCCGTGTCGTGTGTTGTCGCAGCCGACGTTGCCTGATTCTTCTTGGAGGCTTTCTTCTCCTTCATCCACGGGTACTCGGGGGGGAGAGAGGCGTTGGGCAGAGGACAGGTACCGGTACCGATGAGGCTCTGCTTGGGCCGGCTGTGTCGGGGGTGGCTGCCCGGGTTCAGGCTGGGGATGGTCTGCTCGAATGGAGGTGGAATCAGTGTCGGGTGTGAAAGCGTCGAGTTCTTGATTGATGAACTTTGAAATGCATCACCGACAGGGGGAAAAGACGTCAAGCACTCGGCGAGCGACGGCTGACTATTGATAAAACCCGTCTCTCGCTCGAATTCGCAATTCATCTCCAACCACGTCCTAGAAAATTCAGCCTTCAGTAAATCTGTGGCCCAGGAAAAAAAATAATGAAATATCGTGGCCGGTTTTTTTTTAAAACTATTTTACTGATTCCGGCCGTATGGGGACCGCGATGCCATGAAACTATTGCTTTCATGGAGACAAGGTTGAAATTGGACCGTATTGCTTGTCACATGATTAGCTCTGTCCAATGACAATTTGGGGTTTAATCAAAAGAAGCCAGTGTCTGTGTGATTGATCGAAAGAGTCTGAGGGGAACGCCTCGCGCTCGGGGTAGGGCTGCTTTATTTACACATTTATGGTCAGTTTGTCCTGCAGCCCCGTGGACCTTAAGTAGTGTGTTTCAGAAGTAGTGTGTTTTAGAAGTAGTGTGTTTCAGAAGCTGCTGGCCAGGACAACGGGCGCACCGCTCACGCGCTCACCTCGCGCGCCGCATCGCACTGCTGCCTGTCACCTCACAAATCATGTCAACACTCCAGCCTATAACACCCCCCCCCTCCCCACACACACACACACACACACATCGTTATCAAACTAACCCATTCTAATCTGAAGAGTTTTAGGAATAATTCTTCGCAACGAAAGTGTGCCCGCGTGTCATGCGCGTTCACCTCTCATTGAATGCACGCGCGCCGCCACAACACGCGTGCACACAGATGCTTGGCTGCTGCTCTCTCGCGCGCGCGTTCACACACGCCAACACAAAGCCCCACACGTGAACGCGCACCCAGGAAGAACATCCGTTGAAGAAGAATATGTTCGAAGTGTGTATGTTTGTTCTTGAGGGGTGTGGAATCCGCACCAATAACATTGGGATGTTCAAAATGGAAGCCGCAAAGTAATCTGCATTGCAGGATACTCCGAAAAACCACAGTCCACACTGCTGTGAGGGTTAGAGTTAGAGTATTCCCAGCATGCAGTCCGCATAGTTATTACTCCTCCATTAAAGTATTTAGGAATACTAATAAATAAAACCATAAAGACAAAGAACAACAAGCAAGTATACTTGTTAAGTCTTGACTATAAAGTGAAACCTTTGGCCTGAATTCTAGCGCCGTTCATATCGGTGTTCACATTCCCTCTTCTGATGACTAAAAATCGATTCATATCCTTCGACTCAGGTGAGGTGGTGAACAGCGAGTGAGTCACACGGCAGCCTGTGTCCTCCTCTCTGCAGCCGTGTGGAGGTCGCAGGCAGGCTGTGTCCTCCTCTCTGCAGCCGTATGGAGGTCAGCATACTACGGTTACTGCGGAGCCCCTGTCCCCCTGTCCCGCTGTACACTGTCACCACTCTACTGTACTGTACTGGAGGGCTTTCAGTTAATCCCATTGTGCTGTACTGTGATAAATGTATCCGCTTAAAACATTTTCAATCAAGTGGGGTTTGTGTTGTTGTGTGCAGTAGTCGCTCTCGGAGAGGGAGTAGGCCTCGAGCACTTTATTGCTTATATTCCAAACAAAGAGCCCTGGAAGCCTGCACGCGATCAATCTTCCTCGCCAGAAGCCGTGACAGCTTACTGCCCTCGAGAACACATTTAAAGCATCTAACACTCTCCCGCCTCATACGCGCGCTGGACAGGCCAAAGCACATCACCACCACCGCACAAAAATGTTTAACATTCTACTACTACGCTCTTTTTATTTTTAACGACCAATAACCGGAAATGGACTATGTCATATTTCGATGTTGGGAAGGTGGGAGGGTGGCCAACGGCAGTGGTTTCCTTCTTTTTCCTCACATTTAGGAAGTATTTTCTCTTTTGAAAAAGATTGTTCTTATCGAAGAAAAGCTTTCAGCATGAGTAGGACGAGCTGTTCTCAGGAAAAAGAACGAATGTTTTGTGGTCACAGTGGAGCTTTTGTATGGACAGGAGCGTGGGATTCGGCATTCTTCAAATCTACCCACTCCATCCTTTTCTAAACCAAACCGCTTTTTCTCACGGTTACAAACACAACTTTACTCGGCGCTGTGTGTGTGTGCTGCCTGTAAATATAGCAGATTCATCTTGATGATGCTGTAATTCGGTGTGCATTCCAGGGAAGTAAGATTCGGTATCAGGCGCGCGCCAAAGTGAACCGTGTAGCAGGAGACACAATGGCGCGCGGACAGACACACCTTTTGTGTGAATAAAAACATCGGAATGGCGAACTAGATGTGAGTACTGTACTGTCTCCGGGATGAGTGTGGAAGAGACGTTATTAAGATGAATTTTCTATGATGTATGAAACAACCGTTAAATGTTTCAGGATAGATTTCATTACCAAAATCATAAATAGTATTCATGGCGGTGCAAAATTCGATTATGAACTTGAAATATTATCTGTAAATATGATAATAACGGGGTAGTGGTGTCGAAAATGAATTTTATTATTATCGAAACATATATAAATCACCAGGTATTTTCGAAAGATAAATTGTAACTAAGGACAAGGCACCCAGGCCTAAATCTCCATGAGCTGATTTTACACATCGCACCTCTTCACTATTTTTTTTTATCTTTTGCCTTTTTCGTTTTTAATTATTTAATTATTTATATAAATGTAGCATTGTTGTTTTTGTGCGCAGATAAATTATTATAAACGTGTGAGGAGAAGGCTACTGTGTCTCGGCCTGAGACTTTGGTGATTACTGCTGTGGTGACGGGTGGCGATTTCCAGGTCGTTTTCGCCCGCGGTGCAGTCTCGCGCTGAGCACTTAAATGTGGACTTTATTTGATGTAAATAAAAGTGGTCATCTGAGGTCCAAGCCCGAGTATTCTTGTCAGTGTGGATGATGTATCTGGCGCGCGGAGAGCTTGAACGCCCGCGTAGCCCGCTGACCGGCTGTTCTGGAATAAATCACGGCGCTCGAGACCTCAGCTGAGAATGAAATGTGATCTCAGTTTGACAGTTGACTATTGTGCAAACATACGGTTTCTTTATACGGTTACATTAATGGTATTATTATTATTATTATTACCACCTAATGAATCGGAACAGCCTATTATTACTTTAAAAAAAATTACTTCAACAAAATGCTTCCAAAATAAAAACAATTTGTGCATTTGCAATTTGATTCATTATGAAAAGCATTTTACGTGCGCTCGAACACTCACGAACACATTATTTATATTTAAATAAGTTTGGATTTTGTATTGTCCTAAGCGTTTTAGGAGTACGAGAACAAGGATAATCTGTGGCCCAAAAAGACAAGCATTCACAATTCAAGAAAAGGAGCAAGAATTCCGTTAACGAAGGGCCGTGAAGCGGAGGGGCTTAAAAACACCTCGCGCCCGATGGAAGGCCGGCTCAGGCCGCGAGCTTTAATAGCTGCTACTCCAGGGTCACGCGGCAGACCTCGGTTCTGTGTGAATCTGTGAGCTTAGAGAGCTAGAGGGTGTTTATTTGTATGACCGGGGGTGGCGGACGCTCCTCTGGCACTGTCCGTGATGGATGAGCCTCTCTCTCTCTCTCTCTCTCTCTCTCTCACACACACACACACACACAGACTGACACGAACACACACACATTTGTCCCATACTCAAACTCCTAAAGGGAAGTACTTCGTTATTTCCGTGTATGTCTACAAAAATCAATTAGGCCTATGATATTAAACTGAAACCACACACACACACACACACACACACTGCTGCCCAGGCTGTGGCGTTCGCTAGCCGAGTTTTTCTAACAGTTCTTTGACGATGCAGTTGGTTTGTCAGGACGCAGGATTCATGTACAAGTGGACTGTCATTGGAGTCTGTGTGAGCCGGCTTAGGGGAAGGACAAAACTTGCTCTTGTCAATGTCTACGGGTACACTGTTTTTCAGTATCCATGGCTACAGGTACACTCTTCTTCAGTATCCATGGCTACGCCAGCACTGCTGCTATGCTTGACGTCCTCAGGCTCAGGCATACAAACATTGACCTTTAAAACAGAATATGAAAGTGAATGAGAATCATATTTCATTGACCTTTAAAACAGAATATTTAATTTGGTATTTTCTCATAAAGGTCACCGGACTGTCCAGAAGCCTATATGTGAAACAGTCTTTGCTGCAGTCACTCAGTACTCACTTATATAAAGTTAATCAGTAATCAATTACATAAAGTTAATCAGTACTCACTTATATAAAGTTAATCAGTACTCACCTACATAAAGTTAATCAGTACTCAATTACATAAAGTTAATCAGTACTCACTTATATAAAGTTAATCAGTACTCACTTACATAAAGTTAATCAGTACTCACTTATATATAGTTAATCAGTACTCACTTACATATAGTTAATCAGTACTCATTTACATAAAGTTAATCAGTACTCACTTACATAAAGTTAATCAGTACTCACTTACATAAAGTTAATCAGTACTCAATTACATAAAGTTAATCAGTACTCATATACATAAAGTTAATCAGTACTCAATTACATAAAGTTAATCAGTACTCACTTACAGTGGCGGCTCCTGAAAAAATTCTCGGGGGGGGCAATTTTTTTGATAATGATTAAGGCAGGTAGGTACATTAAGTTAGCTGATTAACTCATACAGCAATACCTTTTTGTCCACTATTGGCAGCAGCCAACAGTAATATGTCCCCTCTTGCTGCATAGCTAGAGTAGCAAGTTACAGGTGGAAAGCTATGGAAGAAAGTTGCATCCAGGAGCCTTCATAAGCAAACATGATGTGG
>NC_045162.1:264261-304261 GCF_900700415.2 Clupea harengus | reverse complement strand
GAGAGAGAGACGGAGAGAGAGATAGAAAGAGAGGGAGAGAGAGAGGGAAAGGGGGAGAGGGAGAGGGAGAGGGGGAGAGAGGGAGAGACGGAAAAAGAGAAAGAGGGAGAGAGAGAGGGAAAGGGGGACAGAGAGAGAGGGAGAGGGGGAGAGAGAGAGAAAGGGAGAGAGAGGGGGAGAGAGAGATAGAGAGAGGGAGGGAGAGATAGAGAGAGGGAGAGAGAGAGAGGGAGAGAGATAGAGAGAGAGGGAGAGAGAGAGGGAAAGGGGACAGAGAGAGAGGGAGAGGGGGATAGAGAGAGAGAGGGAGAGACGGAAAGAGAGAGAGTGGGAGAGAGGGAGAAAGAGAGAGGGAGAGAGGAATAGACGGAGAGAGAGAGAGAGGGAGAGAGAGGGCCTATGTGTGTGTGCCTATGTGTGTTTATGCGTGTGTGTGTGTTCACACAGATCACACACACACACACTGAACACCACAGATCACACACACACTGAACACCCCAGATCACACACACACACACACACACACACACACACACTGAACACCACAGATCACACACACACACACACACACATACACACTCACTGAACACCCCAGATCAAGACATATGAACACACACTGAACACCCATGAACATCCAGAGGTTTGCTGGATTTCATTGTTGATTCGGCTCAGATGAGACTGCAGCACTGCACAGCTCACCACTGCCCCCTATGGCACCCATGGGTATTACTCCTACTGAGCCATGCGGGGGCTGAGGGGGGAAGCCCAGGTCTCAGGCGCCATCAGAGCCGTACTGGGGTCACCACCTCTCTATGCAGTATTTACACACACACACACACACACACACACACACACACACACACACACACACACACACTACCTCTCTATGCAGTATTAACACACACACACACACACACACACACACACACACACACACACACACACACTACCTCTCTATGCAGTATTAACACACACACACACACACACACCACCTCTCTATGCAGTATTTACACACACACACACTACCTCTCTATGCAGTATAAACACACACACACACACACAGCCGTACTGGGACACCACTGACACCATCAGAGTCATACTGGTCATACTGGGGTACGGCTGATGGCTGGAAGAACTGACCTTGCTTCTGGGATAACACGTCGAGTGCTCCCCGTCTGCTCCAAACATCACCATGATCAACTGCGCCATCTCACAACAATAAAATACATTGATCCGCCATTCATCAATTCTTCACATCCAAGCGTTGGCCAAAGTGTTCCTAGTTCATGACCCCTCGTTCCGTGACACAGTGGCAGCAGTATTTCTCTCCTGGCACGACGAAGCACATGCCACGCAGGACAGCACAATAATAAACACGTCCAGTGCTCTCAGTGTCTGCGCACAGGAGGAGGTTGCCTGGCAACCAGACCTGCAACACAAACAGAACCCGCTCTGGTGAGAGTGTGGTGGGCGGAGCCTGAGTAAGGGCCCGTGGGAGGGGTATGTGCCAACCGGTGCCCCCCCCCCCCCCCCCCGGGACCATGGAGCTTCTGAGTGCCAACCGGTGCCTTGGTGCTCCACAGCACCCCCTGGAGTCAGGCCTGAGTCTGACGGATGGGAGACTAGTAGGGCTGAACGATTAATTGCATTTGCGATTTAATCGCGATATGATTGAACGTGATTTTCTAACTGCAACGTTCGCGATTAAAAAACGTGGTCTAAAAAAAAAAAAAAAAAACATTTTGCACACAGTGTTTAAAAAGTGCATGCCTTGTGTTTATTCTTCCAATTACTTTGTTTAAATGACTTAAATGCACGGTGGCAAAGCCACCGATTTGTTGTTCTTGATTCTGTAATGAGCCGTTAAATAAAAAATTTAAATGTGGGAAATAATATTTTACACTAAATGTATCTAATATTGTGTTGGTCATATTTAAATCATTCATTACGATTTGTTGGGAAAAAAATTTGGATAAAATAAAAGATATCGCATATTAAATCGCAATCGCAATATTTGGGGGGGAAAAAATCGCAATTAGATTATTTTCCCAAATCGTTCAGCCCTAGAGACTAGAGCTCCGCTTTTCAACTTTTTAAAAAGAAAGGCAGTTTGCAGCAGTTTTGAGCTGAATGTGGCGTTTGCAGCAGTTTGCAGCAGTTTTGAGCTGAATGTGGCGTTTGCAGCAGTTTTGAGCTGAATGTGGCGGCGAAAACTAGCCACTACCTTGCAATGCCACAATCAAGAGTCAAGAGGCTGAATGTGTAGATCTGAAGTTTACACATAGAAGATGGTCCATGGACAACACACACACACACACACACACACACACACACCCACACACACACACACACACACACACGTCTGCGCGCGTAGAAGATGGTCCATGGACGATCACATTGATTACCTATCACATTGTTTATGAGAATGTACTTGCGTTCTGCTCCCACTCCATACACTGACAAACACACACACACACACACACACGTCCGCGCGCGCGCCCACACAGACCACCACAACACACCACAACACATCACAACACACCACACCACACCACAACACACCACACCACAACACACTACACCACAGACTCACCCACACCACACACTCACCACACCACAACACACCACAACACACACACACACACACACACACACACACACTAATGTGAACAGCCCCAAACACACACACACACACACTAATGTGAACAGCCCCAAACACACACACACCCACACACACACACACACACACACACACACACACACACACACACACTAATGTGAACAGCCCCAAACACACACAAACACACACTAATGTGAACACACACACACACACACACTAATGTGAACACACACACACACACACACACACACACTAATGTGAACAGCCCCAAACACACACACACACACACACACACACACACTAATGTGAACAGCCCCAAACACACACACACACACACACTAATGTGAACAGCCCCAAACACACACACACACACACACTAATGTGAACAGCCCCAAACACACACACACACACACACACACACACACACACACACTAATGTGAACAGCTCCAAACACACACACACTAATGTGAACAGCCCCAAACACACACACACAAACACACACACACACACACTAATGTGAACAGCCCCAAACACACACACACACACACACACTAATGTGAACACACACACACACACACACACACACACTAATGTGAACAGCCCCAAACACACACTAATGTGAACAGCCCCAAACACACACACACACACACACACACACACACACACACACTAATGTGAACAGCTCCAAACACACACACACACACACACACACTAATGTGAACAGCCCCAAACACACACACACACACACACACACACACACACACACACACACACACACACACACACACACACTAATGTGAACAGTCCATCATGTGCACCCGACTCTCTGAACCATAACAAATAAAAATGCAAAATGGCCTCAAAAACACAGTGGGTTTTGGTCATATCTAGCCATCATTCTGTTTTAAAGGTACAGTGTGTAGTTTTTTAGTGGCATCTAGTGGTGAGGTTACGGAATTGCAACCAGCTGAATACCCTTCCCTTGACAAGCGTGTGCAAAAGTACCTACGGTTAGCTGTCAAACGCCATGACAACATGAGAGGCCCTATCTTGAGCCAGTGTTTTATATGTGTGTGTGTGTGTGTGTGTGTGTGTGTATGTGTTTTGGTTTGTCCCTCATGGGCTACTGTAGAAAGAAGACAGAACAACATGGCAGACTCTATGGAAGAGGACCCGCTCCCTATATAGATAGCACGGCAATCCAAACTATTCTCATTTGTAGTTCCACGTTGGTGGAACGAACTGCCTAGTACTACCCTCTCTACCTTCAAGAAACTTTTGAAGACCCAACTCTTCAGAGAGCACCTCCCTTCCTAACTGGCACCTGACTAGCGCTTAACTTGCACTTCAGCAGTTACATTCCTGCACTTCTTTTTCCTTTCTAGGTCGTTTTTCTAATTCTTATGTAAAGTAGTATTTATTGTTACACCATGTTCTTTATTGCTCTTAGCTTGACTGTTCTCTCCCTTGTACGTCAATTTGGACAAAAGTGTCTGCTAAATGACTAAATGTAAATGAGATATGAAGGTGCTCATGCTAACATCTAGCTCCCTATGAAGGGCTCATGCTAACATCTAGCTCCCTATGTAGATATGAAGAGATGCTAACATCTAGCTCCCTATGTAGATATGAAGAGATGCTAACATCTAGCTCCCTATGTATATACGAAGAGATGCTAATGCTAACATCTAGCTCCCTATGTAGATATGAAGAGATGCTAACATCTAGCTCCCTATGTAGATATGAAGAGATGTTAACATCTAGCTCCCTATGTAGATATGAAGAGATGCTAACATCCCGCTCCCTACTTAGATATGAGGGGCTCATGCTAACATCTAGCTCCCTATGTAGATATGAAGAGATGCTAAAATCTAGCTCCCTATGTAGATATGACGAGATGCTAACATCTAGCTCCCTATGTAGATATAAAGGGCTCATGCTAACATTTAGCTCCCTATGTAGATATAAAGGGCTCATGCTAACATCTAGCTCCCTATATAGGGCTCATGCTAACATTTAGCTCCCTATGTAGATACAAAGGGCTCATGCTAACATCTAGCTCCCTATATAGATATGAAGGGCTCATGCTCATGCTAACATCTAGCTCCCTATGTAGATATGAGGGGCTCATGCTAATACTAACATAACGAAAACACAATGATTCATAGTTACAGGTATTTTATACACTAATAAAAACATAATTAGGAATATCATATTCCATTTCTACTAATAGATGCTAATAAAAACTACTCACTTTACCTTTAACATGTCGTTTAAAAGCTTATCCGCTCCTGAAATGTTTTATATATTTAAATATTTTAAAACAATAAAGCAGGGGTGCATCTTTTCATTTTGATAATGCAGTGCCATTTTAAGTCTGTTGATGCCTGATGCTGATGCTGATGCCTGTTCATCTTTGTTCAAACAACAATAACACATTCGCTTTAACATAAGAAAAGCGTTGGGAACAGGACGAACGGAAGCCTTTAAGCGACAGGTGAGATGTCCCGTTCTGGTCCGCCACTTATCTCAGAACTGCAATAGTAGGCCAGGCAAAATAACCCATTTTGGAGCCAAAAATAGAACTAATTGTAAAAGATTTTTTGTCAGCGTAGATCATTTATATGAGGTGTCCAGAACAACATACTAGAAGTCCTAAGAAATCCTAGTTGAGGAAATCTGTTTAATTCTCATCAATCTGAGATGTGTGCTAATAATGCATAGCAAAAATACACCTCAAAAATGTAATTTTTTCCTTTACTCCTATCAAAATAAAACTTTACACAATGAAAGTACCCCTGAAAAGTGCACATTTTTGTATTACAAGTTTCTTTGAAATGTATTGTAATATGCAAATGAGCTATACACTAATCGAATATCGAATGTCATAAAACGCTACTTTGCCTGGACTATAGACAGAACGCCGCTGAAGGGAACGAGGCGAAAGTCAGGTGGGGGGGGTCTTACCGATGCAGTGAAGAGCTTCCGTGACGCGCGAAGGGGAAGGATGTTCGAACCTCATCCATGGAAGTGGCACGAGGCACCTGCACGGTATGGCGATGGTGCGGTTGGGCCCCAGCATTGAGCCCGCGTGAAGACATAGCCTACCAGAGATACAACACGGTTGGAGCGGGAGCAGGCAGGAGATGTGAACTGGAACTAAAGCTCTGGGTAGAACCCCTCGTTTGCTGGAGGCATTTTAATGAAAGACGTTATAGAGCGCAACCACATGGGCACATGACCGCCCAGAGCCAATGGCAGGGCAGGAAGACTCGTAAAGCTCCGCTGCAGAAGTAGTGAAATGTAGCTCCCGCATATTTATGGCCGCGCCGGTCTCTGAAGAATGGACAGGTCAAGGTTTCAGTCGTTAATCTCCGTCGGCTGATGAATACCAAATGAGAGTTCCCTTCCTCGGCGTCTGAGAGCGATTTAACAACAGACGCCAGTGAAGGGACGAGAGGCCGCCGGCATTAGAGATTGGGGAATTCTGGTAACTTTCATCTGTGGCTTCTGGTCAGACTCGATAAAACAAATGTTATAGTGTTACTTCTGTCGTGAAATTATAGATTTGTCAGTACTTCAAAAAACCGTCACACGCCAGATCCAAAGCACCAGCCTCCAGTTATAACCGTGTGGCCAAACCAGTCCCATCATCCATTCTCACAGGCGTCTTAATCAGAGGGGGTGTTTTCAGACAGAACGATGCCGCCATCTTGTGGTTGAAGGACGGTACTCGCGTAGGAAAGAATAGTGTAGATTGGAACACATGCTTAGTTAATTAACGTTACATGACCAGAAAACACTCGAACAACCAAATCGAGTTCATTCAGTTATCTCTTGGATTAAGATCACGTTTATATTTCAAAATCAAGAACTTGTTTTAGGCATATTAAAGGGTACTCTGCAAGGACAAGTAGACACTAGAATTCACTGTCAAAAAACAGACACCATTGAACTCCTTCGTCCCCCAGTCTTTTGTAAACAGCAAAGCGACAAATGGATGCTCTTAGAACGTTCTAATTGTCGTTGGACGGCAATAAAGTCATTAACGGAGAGAAACCAGACAGTGAGACAGCGCGTGGTTTATGGAGCCGTCTGGGCTCGAGCCTTTGAAGGCTAGCACATCTGCGTCAGAACTCAACAAAACAAGCCGCAGCCGGGCCTCTTTTTCTTTTTCTCTTTTCTCTCTCTCTTTGTGTGTGTGTGTGCGTGTGTGTGTGTGTGTGTGTGTGTGTGTGTGTGTGTGTGTGTGTGTGTGTGTGTGTGTGTGTGTGTGTGTGTGTGTGTGTGTGTGTGTGTGTGTGTGTGTGTGTGTGTGTGTGTGGAGGCTAGTGGAGAGTGTTCAGCAGAAAGCTATCTTTTGCTGTTCTAATAAGCTTTCCCGCTCTGTGTTTGTGGTGCACCGCCGTATCTGTAATTTGGGCGCCTAAGCTGTGTGTGTGTGTGTGTGTGTGTGTGTGTGTGTGTGTGTGTGTGTGTGTGTGTGTGTGTGTGTGTGTGTGTGTGTGTGTGTGTGTGTGTGTGTGTGTGTGTGTGTGTGTGTGTGTGTGTGTGGTTGCGTTATTATATTGATATATTGATACGCGGGCGGGCGGGGCTTTCCAAAACGCGGCTCCCCGTCCACCCTCACTCGCTTTGCACCCCATAAACAGCCCGAGCCGTGATCGGCCTTTATTGCAGCACGGCTACCGATACCGTCTTCCCGCCACGAACAGCACGCCCTGACTGTTCCACAGCGGTCGCATATCTTAATATTATTAGTTGAGAAATGAGGCTTTGGCAATACACAACACAGCAGATAATAAAATCACATCGAGTAGGCACCGCAAGATCAAACTTGTACATAATGAAAACATTTGTTTCAACTAAACGAATCTTTCTTCGTCCAAGTGGTTCTACGACTTGAAATAATTGTCATTTTACACCTTCAGCTAAAGTGGAGAACAGGACGTGAGTCTTGAGAAATGAGCGGGGAAGATTAGGCCTAATTCTCCGAGCTTCCGTCGTTCGCTTTCTTTATTTTTCGATGGATAGTGTTGTCTAGGCGAACGGCTATGAAATTAGCTACATTTCTAATTTTCCTAGATCTAATTTTAATTCATCCTAATTTCAAATTGTTATTCACAATTGTGAATCACATATTTAATTAAATAGCTATATTTCTGTAAATTAAAAAAAAGAGGATTGCAAGTCGTCGCTTTATATACAGTCATCATTTTTATTTCGTTTTTTTTTTTCCTTAGCCGACCTTTTCCTTTGAGTCAAATAACATTAATTCATTGAGGTACTTTCTATCTGTCCAGTGCTATACGCTTTAAAAAATCTCACAGAATTTAAGTTCTGCTTCAATACAAAAACATGTAAAGACAGTCTTCAACATTTTAGGTAGTTAGAAAACATAGGTAGTCAACACATAACACCAAATCACGAAACTACAGAAACATTCAGAAATGGACCGGAACGACAGGAGGAGAAACAAACATGCAGTCAACAGCATTAAATATCGGCCATGACGCCTCACAAACTACTCTCCCCGCACACAAGAACTCAAATCATCAACGGAGTCATTGGCTGATCGAACGCTAAGAGAGACAAACATTAAACACTATAAAAACAGCAGCTACCAGAGATCACGTAACGGATACCCACAGAAAGTGCCTCGATACCACCAACACAGTGATATGCACTAAACAACCCCCCTCGTGCCCCAGGACACGTCAGCCCGGCCTAGGACCTTCACCTACACCGCCTTCCATCCCACGGTGCGCGAGAACTCAACCTTGAGGTAAAAGCTAAACTGTCCACAGTCTCAGACTGCTCTTTCACTGTCCACGAGCTTCAGACTGCTCTTTCACTGTCCACAGGCTTCGCGCCTAGTTGAGTTTGGGCCGTTCCTTATTACATTTCTTCATCTTCATTCTGCGGTTTTGGAACCAGATTTTCACCTGCCTCTCGGTGAGGTTGAGGAGCCGCGCCACCTCGTACCGGCGGTCACGGGAGAGGTACATGTTAAAGAGGAACTCCTTCTCCAGCTCGAGCGTCTGGTACTTGGAGTACGGGCAGCGCTTCTTCCGGGTGGAACTCGCGTGCAGCCAGTTGGACGCGGGGTTTTCTGCGAGAGCGGCAAGAAATAAAGACAGTTATTGGGACCAGTGGCTGTGATCACATTGCTCAAGTTTATATTATAGCAACTGCTCAAAATTATTATTATTATTATTATTATTATTATTATTATTATTATCATCATTGTTATTCTTTTTTATTATTGTTATTGTTATTATTTTGTATTATTATTATTGTTATTATTATTATTATTATTATTATCATAAACATCGCACTTTCACTGTCTCCAGTTTGTGTTTGAGTTCATGATCAGCCATCCAGTAGCAGGTCAAGAGGGGCCTACTAATTGTTACACGACCACCCTTCAAAATGAAGGGCGAATTTTACAAATAACAATAATAATAATATCTCTCTAATATAGTTAATTCTCATTATTATTGGATGCAGTTAAAATGTAAACAATATTGTTTGGTTGTTTACTTTAATGTGCTAGGTTATATACACAAGACATACATTATATAAATATATATAATGTATATATTTTGTATACAACCTAGCACATTAAAGTAAATACCCAACCAAAATAATTATTTTACTAATATGTTTAAATATATTTCCACATAGCCTTAGACCCGGTAGGCTTTGCGAGTATGCAGCATATTCGAATTATTTCCGAATGAAGATATTCGTGTGTGTGTGTGTGTGTGTGTGTGTGTGTAAATAATTGTATTTTTAGACAACCTGAGGAAGATACATCAGTTATTTGCCTGGAATGTTCTTAAACTGCCCGTTTAAAATCGAATATGTAGCAGACTGGTGAGGCCTACTGGGTCTGAGGCTGTGAGAAAGGCTGTTTAGTATTTATATCATAAACATTACACTCGTCCAGTGAAGCCTCGCGCAGCATGACACCGCTGCTTTGGGCTCGGAATGGCATAAACAATCCCTGTGCACTTCTCCTGGCCTCCTCCCTCTCTCCCTCTCTCTCCCTCTCTCTCCATTTCATTAGGACAGATTACAGAATACATGTCCGGCCTGGCTGGAACCCTACATGGCTGTAATATTGGTGGTATGTATTGGTGGCATATATATATATATTATATTTATGTATATATGTATGTAGTTCGTGATCGCTTTAGGATCCCTCGGTTGCGTGCGTGACTCACTTGGGTCGATGTTTGAGTTCTTTTTGTTTGCGCTCGCACTTTTCTCCCCGGTGCTACGAGGAAACCCGGGCTCGGTGCGCGCGGTCTCCTTCTCTGGGACACAACTGTCCTCGTCGATGTCGGCGACTAGCGTCGGGGGCACGAGAGTGATGCAGCCGTTGCCTCCCGACAGAGGCTCCGGTTTAATCTCGTGATGCACATTCGTGGCTAATCCAGAGTATGTCAACGGCGCGGATACCGGCGGCTCGAGAGTCCAGGCGCGCAGAGCCATCGCGTCGCTCTCCCCGGCCGGGCACGGTTGATGCGCGTACGGGTGATACGCGCTGGAGGAGGCGCGGATGGCGGCATCAGGCACGGGACTCCACGGTGCCCCGAAAAGAGCGGATTTGGTCTGAAAGGGGCACGGGTCCTGGTCGCCATACTCGGGAAGCGCGAGCTCTCTCGTCTGGTGTAGCGCAGCTCCCGAGGAGTATCTTGATGCCAAATGATCATCAGTCTCGTGCGTAATGTGCGTATCGGCGTAGTAACTCAGTGTCCCTAACGTCGACATTACAAAAACATCTAAAATCCACCGCGACCGGACGTGTACACACCCACCGTAAAACGCACACAAAGACGGAATCCGCAGAAATCAAGTAACTCCTTGACTTCACTGTGAACTACGGACCTCTAATAAGTTGAACCAGATACGGCGCGGGATTGGACAGCGCCGTCATGTGACCGCGAGGCAGAACAATGCGGAGCAGTGGAGGCTTGCTGCACCATTGCAAATGGCCACCATTTTACAAGTCATCTTTTAATAGCAAAGCCATATGCTTTTATGACGGAGGATGTCGTTTTATACATACTGTTAGGTTTATGCAATCAGATGTCAACGTCATTTTGATTGCTGGACCTTAAACGCGGCGCGTGGGGGCTGTGTTGTTGTTAAAAGGGCGCAGACATGTCTTAAGCAGCCTATACATTGTTATTAGGCCTCCGCGTGTGGGTGAGTGACTGGCGGGCGCTATGAAATAGCAACCCACAAATTCACAACATTCTTAAATAACATGATGTTTAAAATATTCCATAATGTCTGCTTTCCCCTTCAGTTCGCGTTTTATAAACAGAAAACGAATAGACAAACAGCTAGGAAGAGGGTAGGCTTGTGTTCATTCCACTGTGTAAAATAAATGGCTATGAATTTAAGCGGACGATTGAAGGTATATGAACAGCTCTGTGTATATGTGATACGCCTACGCCCTGCAAATGATACCAGAAAGTCGTTACATTTTAGGTGATGTTACAATGAAAGAAGGTGACTCATATTTCCACTTCATCAGGAAATAGAGCGGATTAAAAACATCTACATTCTCTAATGCATTTCTGAACTCCAATCTTGCAGCTGTAATACGCCTGACTTCACAAGATTGTGAACATCTTTAATTGTGAGAAAGGGTTGAATGCCCACTCCAGCAGTGTTACATAAAAGTATAATTTATGGTGGTATGAAATAACAAGCACTAAGGCCGTAGCCTACTAGATATAATAGCTAAAATAGCTAAAGTAGCCTATACTAGATAATTTAGACTGGGCTAAAATAGCTCAGGCACCATAATATCAGAGGTTTGGCACTGAAATGCTAACAATTTGGCTAATGACACTAAACATGATTTAACACACATTGTATAATGTTAACAGAAATGAAATGTTAATAAAAAAAGATGATGTGAAGTGGTAGTTTATTTTATATTATCAATGACAATAAAGTTTTTATAGAAAAGCGGGTGGAAAATTGTTATTCTGTGTATTTTCAAACAACGTAACAGCCCAATGCAACATATAGAGGCCTAATATGGTTCTAAGATTTCCTACAGCATTCTCCCTCCGGCCAATGTCCGGTCTGCATCACTTTTAGATCCCTCGAGCAGTGTCCCCCTCTTGCGCTCTCTGCGGGGCCCTTGTCCCGCGAAAAGGCCGCCTGATTGGGTGCTATAACCGTGGCTTTTATCGCGGGGTTATTTGGTTGCTTCCCTTGAAGTTATAACCCTCTGTCTGGACCAAATATCGCCAATAAAGTTCTTTTGTGCCTCTTGAACGCGCTGCAGACGCATCCGGCGCGCGGATGGGGTGGGGGGGGGGGGGTGGTCATGACGGCCCTGCATTGATCGTAACCGAGGCCTTGTTCCTGTGCACCCCGAGAGCTTCCCAAGCCCCTCGACTCCTGCGTCTCCTTTGAAAATGACCGCAATCAGCAGAAACTCATTCGTTGGTCTGTGCAGTATTCTGTCGCTGTAGTGGGAAGGCATCTGAAGCCACCGGGTAGCTGTATTTACTCGGGTTGTTTATTGAGCCCATAATGTCCGGGGAATTTGGGATCCTGTGTGGTTCAGAGTAACCTCACTCCGTGGTGGATGATTTGCAGAATCTCACTGAGGCAATCAAGACAGTTTCGTGTTGTGGAGTTAAAAGCCAAAGCCCAACAACATGAAACTACCTAAATCACGCAGCAGCACTCTCAGATCTCGGTTAAAACAATTCATTTCAGTCGGTGCCATGAAAATTGGGTAATGTCCGGTCATCTTAACATGAATTACATTGAATCTTGATAGCGTTGAATTTAATTGTCAATTTAGACTGGGGGTGAATTTAATTCAATTCAAAATCAAACGTACAATTCCTACAGAAAACGAAAATACTTCAAGCCAACAATAGCAAGATCATGCACCGAACTGAACAGAAGTTTGCCTAGGCTTTTTCTTTCTGCGACAGTAGGGGAGTAAACTAGTAGTCTGACTAACTTTCCGTGTCATGGCGCTATCTCAAGCCGGGTCGCTTAAACGTGCAACAGCTCTGCCTGTGCGCAGGGGGGTTGAAACAGGGAGAGAGAGAGAGAGAGAGAGAGAGAGACAGGTCACCTAGGATGGTTTGAAACAGGGGGAGAGAGAGAGAGAGAGACAGATCACCTCGGACGGTTTGAAACAGGGAGAGAGAGAGACAAGGATCACCTAGGACGGTTTGAAACAGGGAGAGAGAGAGAGAGAGACAGATCACCTAGGACGGTTTGAAATAGGGGGAGAGAGAGAGAGAGGGAGAGACAGATCACCTAGGACGGTTTGAAACAGGGGGAGAGAGAGAGAGAGAGAGAAAGACAGATCACCTAGGACGGTTTGAAACAGGGGGGGAGAGAGAGAGAGAGAGAGAGAGAGAGAGAGACAGATCACCTAGGACGGTTTGAAACAGGGGGAGAGAGAGACAGGACATCTAGGACGGTGCAGACGGTGGAAGGCCCGTACAGACCCCAGATCAGCCGACTCCTCCAGTGAGACACCAAACAGGTCACACACACACACACACACACACACACACACACACAAACACCAGACAAGCCTGAGAAGAACGCGGTGAGGCCGCAGTGCGTGCGTGCAGTCCATGAGTTTATTCGTTCGCTCGACACATCATCCGTTCACAGTATAGGCTCTCAGGGGCGATATTAAAATAATGTGAGACCGCTGGAACAGTAAACCCAGCAGGCCTAATCGGTACAGAATATCCACAGTTTCAACAAGCTTTGGGATTTCGCCCATTTTAAACAGACGAAGTCAACTCAACAATCCCACCACAGAGCAAAATATGCAGACTTCAACATTTCACCCCACCTTTAATCGTGTTATCAGGCAATTAAGCTAGAGTCGTGATAAAAAAAGTCCATAACAGCTAGTCATAACAGCCACTTTACTTGACCATGCAAAGATACCGATGCTATGCGCGGTAATAAACCCGCACGGTCCGAGCTCAACCTATACAGACCAACCGGAAGGGTGGAGAACTCCCCTCCCCTGCTGCCGTGTATTTATTTGCGGTCCGGTGTGGACATATAGCCTTACACAAGGATTCCTGGAGAATTTATAAATAATCACGACAAAATACTCACAACAAAAACGTCAAATAATATGAACATATAAACAGATAAAAACGTCAACAGTTCACGACAATAAATTAACAATATTCTCCCGCACGTGACGGAGCGCGGGTGGGGTGGACCGAGTGTCGGTAGAGAGGGGGGGGGACTCAGGAAAAACCGTAATTGGCCGAGAGCTCCCGAATCCGGTTCTCTCGACTCATTTTCTTGAGCTTCATCCTGCGGTTCTGGAACCAGATCTTGACCTGTCTGTCCGAGAGGTGCACGCACCGGCTGATCTCGAGACGCCGCTCGCGGGTCAGGTACATGTTGAAGAGGAACTCCTTCTCCAGCTCGAGCGTCTGGTGTTTGGTGTACGGGCAGCGCTTCTTCCGGCCGCTCTTCGCCGTCATCCAGCTGGCCGTACCGGCACCACGCGACTCACCTATGGAGCGAGCAGAACGATAAGGAATAAATACACAAACTCACACACACATACACACACTAATGTAACACTAATATTAAAATAAGTACACACATACACACACTAATGTAACACTAATATTATAACAATAATGCATGGAGCACACACACACACACACACACACACACACACACACACACACATACAGAGACACAATAATGTAACACTAATATTAAAACAATAATGCATGGAGTACACACACACACATACACACACACACACACACACACACACACATACACACACTAATGTAACACTAATATTAAAACAATAATGCATGGAGCACACACACACACATACACACACACACACACACACACACACACACACACACACACATACAGAGACACACTAATGTAACACTAATATTAAAACAATAATGCATGGAGCACACACACACACATACACACACACACACACACACATACACACACTAATGTCACACTAATATTAAAACAATAATGCTTGGAGCCTACACACACACACATACACACACACACACACACACACACACATAGACACACACACACACACACACACACACACACACACATACACACACTAATGTAACACTAATATTAAAACAAATATTTGTTTTCTGGTCAAAAGGTGACAATTATAGCCACACGCTTAATTTGATGTTTAGTAACAATAATTATATTTGTATTATTATTATTATTATTATTATTATTATCATCGTTGTTGTTATTATTTTTTGTTGTTGTTGTTATAGATGGGGTAATAATTCAATTGAACTTAGCTTGTGGACTGATAATAATGTATTTACTTATAATATAACCGTGACAGTTTGTCGCAAACTTGCAGCACAAAGTCAAATTTGGCACGGATGTTGTCGTTCCCATTCGTGAGCATTATTGTGCAGGTATGTGTGTGATAGAGGGTTCTACATAGGGAGCATTATTGTGCAGGTATGGGTGTGGTGCAGGGTTCATAGGTCATTTAAGTGAAGAACGGCGTCTGAAAGAGGTCAACCTGTGCCGTGAAGAACGGCGTCTGAAAGAGGTCAACCTGTGCCGTGAAGAACGGCGTCTGAAAGAGGCCAACCTGTGCCGTGAAGAACGGCGTCTGAAAGAGGTCAACCTGTGCCCTGAAGAACGGCGTCTGAAAGAGGTCAACCTGTGCCGTGAAGAACGGCGTTAGCTTCTTAAAACTCTTACCTCCCTCTGCGTGGAACCACTTTTACTCTCTCTCATGCACGCACCCATACACACACACACACACACACACACACACATACATACATACATACACCCCACACACACGTCTGTTTCCGGATCTGTCCACCCCTGTGTTGCACACACACTGACACGAGCTTGTGTTTTCTTTTCTGTAACTCTACACAATGGAAAGGCGCGTTGGCCTCTCGTGTTGAATAGCGGATTTTATGCGCACATTATTGACACGATGGTCCGTCAGTTGGCGATCTTTTATTGGGTCCTCATTGTCTGCAGTGGAAACAGCGCAGATTTGACTAATTTTCTTTAATTTGATCGAAATGAAGAAATTGAGCCACAAAGTTCGCATTTAATGTGTTCTGGTAGTATCTTGCTGTGTGGTGAGGGCGAATGTCAAGAGGCCGGAGGAGATCACACAGATTACCGTTTACGGGGAACGGACGCATTCTCTCGCGTGCTATTGCACATGCTCTGGATTGGACGCGCAACACCTCGTCATGTAATAACAAAAACAGTAAAGCGACTTGCCTTTCATACTAGCTGTCAAACTCTCATACCCAGCCTCTCACCGGGCGCAAACCGGAGTGACGTGAGTACGAGTACCGTTACATTCACTAAACACAGCTTTCCAAGTAACATTCTCAGATAAGCTGCGTGGCTACACAACACCACCACATCGTGGCCACGCCTTAGAATCGATCCATTACAATCAACAGTAAATGTCGAGAAAAGAAAATGTTACTTTTGTTAGCCTTTCCAGAGGTGTCCGCGGGGCTGTCCACGGGCTCGGGCGAGGACGAGGCACCGGCGGGAGAAGCCTGCATCTCCTTGTCTCGCGCTGGTGTGCAAGGTGCGCCTGCAGCGGGTACGTCGCTTTCCCGTCTGACCGTCTCCCGCGCGGGCGAGGCCGACGGCGAGCGGTCGAAACAGGCTGCGCGTGGCGGAGGAAAGTGAGAGGAGTTAGACTGGAGCTCGGAGAAACATTTCGAGGTCGTGTATGTCTGAGACAAGCGGAAGTAACCCGGTACAGGAACAGTGCCGTTGTGGCTCACTGGGCAGGAGTCTGGCGTTACACGCGAGTAGGAAATGCCGTCGCTCACTGAGTCTTTGGGGCCCTTCTCCGACTCGTATAAACAGTAGGCACTCTCTTCTTTAATACTCGGGGAGAACGAGCGACCGGGATGGTTACCGGTCTGCTCTAAACGACACGACCGAGACGCCTCCAGCCACGCGTCCATGCCCGGCTGCGTGTAGGGGCTTGACGTGGTGGGCACCATAGTCTGGGGCTGGCTGCCCTCGCTCCGTTTAAATCCCGGGAAATAGCCACAGTTGGGTAGTCCGTAAGAATACTCCGACCCCGGGGGCAGATAAATGCCGGTGCTCTGGTAGTACGAGCCGGTGCTGCCCTCAGCCCGCGCGCTGATCAAGGAGTCCACCAGAAACGAATTTCCAGCCGGGTTATCCGAGCATGACATCTTTGTGGTATATTTTGACGGAGAAAGGAGCCCAGTCTGGCTGACATTTCTTGTGCAAAACATGCTGAATATAATTAACCGATAACCACACAACTCAGCGCTAGCTAACAGCCAATTAGAACGCAACAAGAGGCGAGACTCCTCCCATCTTCATGCACGTAAGGACAAAGTGTGGTGTCCTTTCTAGACGTGGGGACTTCAAAAAAAGAGTAAAATGTGCATTACGTCCTATCTGTTAAGTCTGAAATTATGAGCTTGTATACGGGGAATGTGACATGGGGCGCGTTTCTTTTTATGATGATCGCTGTCATAAACACTAACTTTGGACGCACACGCGCTCATTGACTTATTCACGCGCACACGGAGGAGCCAAAGACAGACGTCTGTGTGTCCACACACACACACACACACACACACAAACTAAAGAATTCTCAAATCGTGAAAATATGGTTTATAAATGAGATCTATGATGCGCCCAACGGAAAAATGAATATCCCCAAAATATGATGAATAGGCAGTAATTGCTTCACAGTGAGGCTAATTATGATATCTAACTATATATTCTCCTTGGTTAATATAATATATTTGAACTCTCAAATCCAATTTAAAGGCATGTGTTTAATTTATCCATGAGTTTGTAAAGATACAGAAAATACTTGGTGTGGAGTCTTGCTATGAATCAGCGTCGACCGCCGGGCCCGCTACAGTATGTGTGATATTAAATCTCTTCAGTCAAATCATCGAGTTAAATGAATACAAACTGCGGTTTCGACTTTCTCCCGGTGTGGCAGTTCTTCTCTTTAAGAAAATTAAACATTTGTGTTAGATACCTCCATTTTAGGTATTTGGACTTATGCGGTCCTTTGTATTTGGACATGCCCTGCTCACCTTCACGTTTGATTTTTTACGCTAGTTTCCGAGTCATTTTTAACACCAATATTTGATTAAAATTCTACTTTAAAGGTCAAGAAAAAAAAAATACAATTACGTTTTTGAATGGGGTCCTACAAAGTACCATATTACAAATCCCCAATACAAAATAGTTTTCATAGGGACACGACAGTCCACCGTGGGTTAAACTCCCGTTAAGAACTTGTAACATTAGCCCAACAAATAAACCCATGATGTGAAATATGTGCCGTTATACGGGCTCTCGTGCATTTAACCTGCCTTTTATCGCGTGCCAGTTACATGTCCCCTCTCTCGTGTCAAATAATGTGGCATTTTATGATATCCTGCGGAGGGCTTTCGTTTGCACTACAGGCGAACGCCTTCGGCTTCGGAAATTCAGTGTCTCTGTTCCGTGTCCTCTCATGTCAGGGCTCGTGTCTGCCCCGCAGGCCCGACTCAGTAGTTTCATTCTTTGATACTTTTCGGAGTCAGAAAATATTTATAGAGATGGAAGAAGCCCACAAATACGGCGTTACCAGGACCTATTAGCCATGCTGATACTGCAATGTGGCTAGTCTAGTTAGGGTTTATGTGAACTCCTCTTCCTCCTCACTCAATTAAACAATCCCTCTTGCACACACACACACACACACACACACACACACACACACACACACACACACACACAAATGTTCGTAATGTTAAAGCAATGTGGCTCGTCTAGTTAGGATTCAGTACAGTCTCACAGTGGCGGTCCATTTTATGCCCGTGTCAGTAATAGGCCATGGGTCTTCGCCACCGCGCGCCCCTCCAAAGCACTGTGTGCTTCAGTCCCGCTCAAGAGGGGCACACACGCACACGCACACACACACACACACACAGGCTCTGACAACTGCAGCTAACGTCGTGTAATCCTAGTCTCGTTTTCTGGACAAAATCACATTTAACCTACATTTTGACCATTTCCGCATGGTAAGCAGTCTAAGTAAGCAGCCTATAGTGTCCGTCTCGACCCTTTTGTAGCCCATATTTTCCGTTGTGTTAAACTAGTCAGAAATATATGGTAATAATAAAATAATAAAATTAAATAATATAATATTGCCCCATGAAACACAAGCATTCCCGTGCCGAATAGAGCACGCGCGCCGCACGGATATTTACCTGAGCCAGAGCCAACTACCACGCGAGTGTCCTCCTCCTCGGCGTCCGTGCTGCCGTCTTCAGATGAACGGCCATGACATTGATCTGGGCAGCGCCCCCTAGCGGCGCATCGTGCGCAGTGACGCGTGTGTAGCCGAGGACGACTCCAGCGTGTGGTGCCGTGGCGGGACGCAGAGACAAATGAACCCGGAAAGGCCCGTGAACACCAGCTTTCAATGGCTTCAGCCGCTGTTTGTTGCCCCTTAGTCACAGTTAATAACCTTGGTCTCAGACGGTTTATTGCACTGCACTCCAATTCTACCAATGCTCCAGACTTGGATGGCTTTTTATGGCCAAGTTGCTACAGCAACCGAGGGGGATGTGCTCGTAATTAGGTCGACATTCCAGGGAGCCTCAAAGGATGCGCGGCCGCGCGCAGCTCCGGTTGTCCAACCCGTGTGGCATTGCTCTGTCTTATGGCTCTCGCGCAGCTCCGGTGTGTGTGTTGTGTGTGTGTCATTGCTCTGTCTTATGGCTCTCGCGCACGCAATTAAGCATATTACAGAATATTCGTATAATTCTACCCAACCCAAAAATATTTTCATTTAAATGTGCAATATGTAGGTTTTGTTGTAAGAAACCAAACCAAACAAAATGCAAACCAAACCCACAGGCTGACAGTAAATATCGAAAATCAAAATCACAGCGACTTATTTTGATGAGTGACCAGAACATCCTAAAGTGCCAGTGAGTTTCGCTAATAGTGATGTAAAAGTCGTGCAGTTATTAACGTGTAAACTCTACGGTAGGCTTCGTTCAATGAGAAATTGAAATGCACCCAAAGAGACTTTGAATTACACAATTTGTGTAATATTTACACTTTTCCTTCAACAGTCTATAAACTGGGCCCGAATACCATCTAAGCGTTGTTAAAGTCCACGCAATTACATTTAAATTACATTTCACACGGTATGTTTTAAGATCCTCCATGAGAATGCCGTGTGAGGCACATTGTCCAGTAGACTGTGTTGGACTCTTCATTTCCACAGTCATTGCTCCTCAGTGTCGAGGCTATATATATATATATACATTATATACATTATATATACATCTAGGATATATATATATATATATAGCCTAGACACTGAGGAGCAATGACTGACTGTGGAAATGTATATTATACTATATATATATATATATATATATATATATATATATATATATATATATATATATATATATATATATATATATATATATATGATATAAATGAAGATATATATATATATATATATGTATATATATATACACTGTATATAGTTTCCAATATACATTCTGTGCATACTGGCTGCATACCTCGGACTTTCTATTGCATTTGTGTACATCTCGCCTGCCCAGGACAAAATACTTTAAACACGCGAAACAAATAAGGAAGACACAAAGCATATACTCTGAGGTCAAAAAGAATCCCTCGAAGTTACATCGTTGTAGATCAAGAAACAATTTTACTCTTGACAGGACAAGCTACATATTGCACATTTAAACATTGACAAATAATCGGACGTTCGTCTCGTTTGTTTTGTGCTGTTCTCATCTTGCACAGTACGAGTACCTGGGGGGGTAGCCACCGCCTCTGACGGCTCGCGGCCCACACCGGGGACGAATAGCGTCTTTGATTCATTGAGACATCCGTGGTCGCGCGTTGGTAAGGAGTTCCGTAATCGACACCTCCGGATCGTGACAAGATATTTGATCCGTGATTCAATTTATGTTCTTGGAAGCTGCGAATGGCAATATTCATCAAACATTTGATACCAAGTTTCCTAACAGCCCACACCATTAGACACGAGCAGGAACTCCGCAGAGTGACAGAAGGATTTATTATAATTATATGAATGTGTCTAACTGATACAGACACACTCAAATCCACAACAGGCCAATTTGTCTAAAACCCAGAACCTGGGTATATTTATATATATATATATTTATATATATCGCTCTCTCTCTCTGTCTGAAGAGAAAAGATGGCGGGCGTTTCTTGACTTTTCAAATATCCGCCAAGTTTAACTTTCACACTCCGGGCCTTTTAATTGAAAACAGCGCGAGCACCTGAAACTCCTTTAAAAGACGTGACTCGAACCCAACACGCGACATCACACGGCCCCAAGCGAGAAAACATGTCGAATAAAATAGGGATAGATAGCTAGATAGATGGATAATACATAGAAAAGGCAACTGATTAACTTTCATAATATTTTCTAATTGTACGTGCGCAAATACAAACAAAATAACGAAAATAACGAAGTACACGATTGAGAGATAAGAAGTCCCCAATCCCCCGGTATAGTCACGACGAACCTCATGTTGGGTGCTTGACATGTTAAAGATACATGTTATGGGCGGGCGCCATACCGTGCAGGGGGATAACCGATAGATAGTATTGACACAGATATATCCGTCAGCTCAAATGGACACACACTGCAATTATGAATAATAATAATAATAATAATAATAATAGTAATTATTATAATAATAATAATAGTAACAATAAAAGTAATATTAATCATGTCCATTGTAATTATCATGGCCGTAATAATCACAATAGTGGCCCGCCGAAGGGGGATGTCCTCTGGTAGGGGCACGACACACTGCAAATAATGTTTTTCTTTAGTTCAAAGCGCGAAAGACATCACAACTGAGTGGCCAAAGAGAAATCCTGAGTCCAGTTGCTCTGAGTCTGAGAGAGAGGCGGAATGTCGCCCGTAGCCGCGAACTTGAAATTAACCGTCGCGTGTGTCCCGCGCGGCGCGGGCCTCTAACCGCTCACAGCGGCGGGTTCACGCTGTAATACTGTAGTCGGTCGCGTGTGTCCCGCGCGGCGCGGGCCTCTCCCGCTCACAGCAGCGGGTTGACGCTGTAATACTGTAGTCTGTCCCGGTTCAGCTTCTTCTCCTTCATGCGCCGATTCTGGAACCAGATCTTAACTTGGCGGTCGGTGAGGTTGAGCATCCGCGACAACTGAAGGCGTTTCTCTTTATTGATGTACACACTGAAGAAGAACTCTCTCTCCAGCTCGCGGATCTGGTACTTGGTGTAAGGACATCTCTTCTTCCGCGTCCGCTGGGCACCTGGGTGATACACACACACACACACACGCACACACACACACACACACACCAACAGAGCTACAATCAGCTATCCAAAAACATATAAAAAAACACCAACAACCTGGAACTCTCTCTCTCTCTCTCGCTCCCTAAAACACAAACACACACACACTCACACACACACACACAGAGACAGACACATACACACTGATACCTTTTAATGAAAATGTGCACCGGTTAAGTGCCCTAACTTCTTCCCTCTGTAACATTTAGAACAGCGCGGTATTGTCGCAGCTATATTCCTGTGATATTCCTGTGAAATGGCACACGGCGTCCCTGGGCCAGACAAGGTAATGCCATCACACCGGAGAGAACGGGCCTCGCAAGGTAATGCCATCAAACCGGAGAGAACGGAGGGCGTAATGCCATCACACCGGAGGGAACGGAGGTAATGCCATTACACTGGAGAGAACGGAAGGTAATGCCATCACACCGGAGAGAACGGAGGGCGCTGGGCCTCGCAAGGTAATGCCATCACACCGGAGAGAACGGAAGGTAATGCCGTCACACCGGGGAACGGAGGGCGCTAACTAGCAGGCCGTGGGAGGACCGAGGGCCTTGGGTATAAATCAGACTAAATTCTGAGAGCTTTATACATAACACCCCAAGGACAGGAACTATAATCTCAACAGATCCATGTAATGTACATATATAGGCTACACACTGCATGTGTAATTATATACACACACAGTACCACTATACTATTACAGTGGTGCTTATTAAATGCTCCAGTAACTCATTCTGATATTATTTGTCTATTAATTAAGACTGGTCCCTAAATAAATGTCCGTGAAACAGCTCAAATCTTTTTCTAAAGTAGACTTAAAACTTTAAAAGGGGAAACAGTCTGTTTCACGGCCAATTTCAATCTCAAGCACGTGATCTCGCGTTTATAACAAAGTTTTGTTGGGGTAGATGAACGGGCCCTCCATAAACCTTCCGCGCTTATAAAACAAGCATATAAAACCTTTAACAGCGGCGCAGAAGATTGCAAACTTTCGCAGAGCTGGGCCGCGCGGGTATACGTACTGCCGCTGCTGCTGTATTTCTCTTCATTGTTGCCGGAAGAGGATTCAGGGCTGCTGTTCTCCTCGAGCCGTTCTTTCTCCCCCGTCTCCCGGCACGTGTCCGCGCCGGACTCCGGTGCAGGCGGCGGCGGTTTGCTGGCGGTCCTGTCCACCGACTGCTCCGTTGACACGCTCTCCGTGCTGCCGTACGCCGTCTCGAAGAACTGATCGAACGCCTGCGGGAGAACTCCGTTCCTGCCCGCGCCGCCGTACAGGTTGGACGCGTGGCTAGACGCCGAGTGATAGACAACCGAGTTGTTTTTTGCAAACATCTCACCGAGTGTCCCCGGGCTCGAGAGGCAGTCCCGGTGCACCACGTCTTCTGCGCTGCAACAGTGGGACAGATTGCCCCGGTGGTGGTGCCATTTGCTAGCCGTGTCAATGCCGTAATCCCTGAAGGCAACTTCTCTCACGGACTGGACCTGCGGTAGGTTGGACGAGGAGTACGAGTATGTCACGGGACAGGACGACGGGGCTTGGGGCAGGAACGGCGGCAGGCTCGAGAAGTCCGTCCCGGAGACGTAGTACGTGCAGCTGGGCAAATACATGTTGGACCCGACGGGCACCCGCTCATCAAAATCCATCATGGCTCGGGGGCTCGGGGCTGGGCTCTACTCACGCGCGGAGCTCCAGCGTCTGACGGCGCTCCGGCGCGGTTGCTGCTGCTGCTGTGGCTTTGAAGCATGTCCGCGCAGCTGAAATTTTCAGACGCGAAGCTGACGTGGAGATCCATCTCCATCCATCTCACAGGGAGAGTGGTCACGTGACCACGGGCAGAAAATGACATATTCCTCTGTTCAAGTGGAGGGAGCCAAAGTGTGTGTGTGTGTGTGTGTGTGTGTGTGTGTGAGTGTGTGTGTGTGTGTGTGTGAGAGTGTGTGTGAATTTGAACTGCATCTGCATGAGTGACGTGCTGATGATATATTTATGTCCCATTGGGTAGTTATTATGATAGATATAAGCGATAAGACCATCATCACCACATAGACTAGTGCAGAGCGCATTCAGCTCCTCCACCTGGCCGCTTCACGTTAGGCACCGGGGCCCGGGAAGCTCAATGATGCGAGCGCGTGTGTATTTTCTGTCGTTTTGACAAAGCAACAACAGTGCAGTGTCCCCTGAATGAGGGCTCGCGAGGTGGGCTCGTGAGGTGGGCTCGGGCCCGTGAGGCCGCTGCCTAGGGCCAACTTTTCTGGGGCATTTGTGCTTTTTAGCGCCTCATGATTGTCATATGCCGAGCATATCGGGCCCGGTGTCCTAAGAGGAAAATGACCTTTCCTTTCTTCAGAAACATGTTCTGCGTGTCTCTGAAATGACCCACTCTTCGTTCATTTAGCTTTTAACCACTTTAGTTCACCGCTTTGGTCGGCGGTGTCGTGAAACTCTCCTTTCCTATCCTTCCATGTTAATAGTTTCACCCTGCTTAAATAACTGGGTGAGCACACACACATTTCACATTATTGTTTTATCTATCTATCTATCTATCTATCTATCTATCTATCTATCTATCTATCTGTCTGTCTGTTTATCTATTTATCTATCTATCTTTGTGGTTTTTTATTCTGGCTCGTATATCTGCTCGTGTTTATTTTGTGTATTGTTGAGGTCTTTATGTTTTCCTTTCCCGGGTCTAGGAGAAGCTTGGTGTTTAGTATATACCTATATATATTATATACCTATATATATTATATATCTTCATGACACTGAGGACTGACTGCTGAAGCTCGGCACTGACAGTGCAGTACTCTCTTAATTTCCGATTCATTTCAGCTCAAGACACATTCCGCTTCATTTTAAGATGCATCAAGTCACGACAGTCCAGGGCAAACAGCTTCTCTTGCCCAACGGCCGAAATTCTCACATCAAAACAATAATGAATTAGATATTACGAATTTAAAGCACGAATTCTGTTTTTATTTGATTGATGCATTTAGAAGATGTCAGAAATATAAACGTGTTTGCAGTGTGAATGCATGGGAAAGCTCAGGAAAATAGTCTTTACTTTAATAAAAAAATAAAACTCCGCCTGTCTTTATTTTGTGAACAGCAAAAGAAGGTGGAGAGACTAAATGTTGTTAAAGCTTTAAAGTTGAAATAGGCGCAGAGGGCAACCCCGGACAGACACGAGCTTTTATGGGGCTATTGGTCGCGGGCTGCAGCTATTGTCGAGGCAGACACGTCGGGGGTGCGGGGACGCGCGCTCGAGAGACGCCACCTACTTGGAATTCGTGAACTTCAATGAGACCTCGAGCCACGAGTAACCTCATATTAAAGGGGCACAGATAGAACACAGCGCGAGATCAGGTAAGAGTAATCCTAAACGACGTTGGCACTATGCAAGTTATAGTAGTTGATGAAACGATTGGTTCGGGTATATAAAATAGATATTTATGTGTGAAAATAAAAGTCGACCTTTTCTCCTCGCTTCGCTGTAGTTACTGTTCCATAATAAATACTATTATACATGCTAGTTGACTCTGTGACTCGGTGGGAACGGTTTCACGCATAGCCGCGTGCTTCCACAGACGGCTCCCCGCGCCAGACTTCAAGTTCGAGGATCACTGAGGGTCACTAGCGCCGCGCGCAGCACTGCTGCGGGCACACACGAGTCCGGATGAAGTTGAACTCATTACAGTTTTGTTTGCCATCAGGCCTGTTGGCTTGTTCATTTTGAGAATTAACTTAAAAAACGTTTCCCCCCTGTGAGACACAGCCAGACGTCACGTTCACGGCTACCACCTCATTCCCCCATTTGGCGAATTACTCAAAAGTGACGTTTTGTCGTCACTTGTTGGTACAAATGACCAGGGAAATGGAAAGTTTCCTGTGTTTGAGCTGTGATTGATTTAATTACAAAAGTCTTCCTGTAGGAGAGCAAACCGTGTGTAGCGCTGGCCCACCGACTCACAGAAGGTCGCCTCGGTCTGAGACCATGGCCTTGGTTCACTCGGCCGCCATCGCTTTCGACCAAACGTCGCCACATATAGTAGCTACGGACTACGGGTTTGGGTCAGTATGTACACATTCATTTACAAAATATGATATACCTCGCTTGACAAAATATTTAATGGCGTGAGGTTTTATTTACAAACACAAAAACCATGGAAGCCCTTGAAGACTAAATATATAAATAAAATCCATATAAAAATAACCAAAACACATACATTTCAAACTTAATTTTCGAATGAAATATTTCGATTGATTATAATCTTTTAAGGGTTGTTTCACAGGCGGAAAGGCGGAGTGGACACGCGGTGTTCCATTTCGCTCTCAAACGTTCACGTGCGTAACCTTGGAAGCGTTGAGACACAAAGCGTGGAAATTAAACAAAAAATTAAACATTTCAGCAGTTAAAGACCGAAGATAAGTAAAACAACAATTGAATGCACATTAAATAGCTATTTAATTAGTTTGATTCGTGACAGGTTATGACTTCGCAAAAATGTCTACATTTGAACTACAGCTCTAAATGAAAAAAAAAATGTTGTACATCTGGAAAAAAGGTTTAAATGTGTGGTTATTAGAATCTTAATTTTCCAGTGAACATTCCCCGTGTTTATATGTATTGGCTTGTGTGTGTGCGTGTGTGTGTGTGTGTGTTTGTTTGTTTGTTAGTTTGTGTCCTTGACAGACAGGCCTTTCGGGAAGACTCGCCAGTTTGTGCTGAGTACCGTGCATAGCTGTGGCGGGAATAAAGGCCTTTAGCGGACTAATTACATGAGATTTGAACAAACACTTGTGTTCGGTTCCATCACCATTTTAGGAAGCGTGTGGGAGCTGTTGGGGGAGGGCGTGCTTGCTTTTCGCGTAAAGTGAACTTTAACCCCACCTTTGCCTTGCATTTGCTTGTTCAGTTTAGAAAATGCCTTCACGAATTGTTTTTTCCCCCCACAGGTGTGGCGAAAAGCGACAGCTCACCACGAGATGGTTTTCGAACAAGAACTACACCGGCAGATGACACGCGCTGTTGCCCGGACTCCCCCGCAACCCGAGAGCAATTCGTTAATTTCGTTCTTGTGAAAGTCAGTTTGTTTGGAACACTGAAAGTCTAAAGAACAAAATGTTAAAATATCTGTCGAGCCAAACTGGGTTCCACACCATAGTGTGCTTTTCCTGAATGCTCTGGTCTTTCTAGTCACTGAAAATGACAAAGAGGGAGACCATGAGATTCGCCCTCGCCCAGCTCAGAGCAAATGTAAACATTTCAGAGCAGTTGACGTTTGCTTCTTATTCTTCTCGACGGACGAGGTTTAAATCAGCAAGTTATGAAGCATAGGACAGAATGAGAAGAATAAGCTCCTGACGGAAAATAAAAAGCCTTGCACGGGCCTATGACGCTGCCTTCATCACCTCAGCGCGGGTGGCAGTCATTAGAACACAGACGCGGTTTTGTTCCCCAGCAGAGCGGGAAGTTCTTGCTCAATAATGATAGCAGCAACTCGGTACTTTCCACAATAAAATAATACAATTCATCGCAATAATAGTACGTGTAACCCTTTGGTCGGCGGAGGACCATAGGAATAATTATCCTGCGGTACAATAATAGTGACATTTTACATTGAAATCTAAATATATATATTATTATTACCATATATCACATCCCATTGCCGTAACCAGAGTTTGAAAATGCGTGAGATCCGTGGAGGGGGGGGGGGGTGGTCTTTGGGGGAAGGCGTTAGGCTAAGAGTTTTCTGTAGACTACATATAAACACACTATTGCTAATCACATAAATGTAGCCTATTCTACTTGAGATTAGGATCTTTTTTAGTGTGTGTGTGTGTGTGTGTGTGTGTGTGCGGTTTTCTCAGTCCTTGGCTTACCTAAGAAATAGAGCTGCAGTATTCTGTCTGAACAATGTTAACATTCGGACTGGTTTCTTTCTCTCTTCTCTTGGAGATTGTTAACTTACACCTCATCATCAATACTTTGCCGTAAAGTAGGTGTAGAGAATGAATGTCTCTATTCTTATGATGCAATAATACTTCATGGTTTTCATATTAAGCACAGCTTCATGAATACGTAATAAGCGCATTAACTAGCTGAAACTACTCCTAGAGTATGAAGAATAAGGTTAGCCAATATATTTGCTAGCTAACAAGGCTAAAATAAACTTGCTTGAGCCAAACTATTGCAGACTGACGTCACAAAATGAGCCGGGACCACCTATATTTGCATATTTGGCTTTGAAATGTTTCATAGGCCTACTGTTGACTTTTTCTTCAGACTGTGCAGGTTGTTTTTTTTACCAGTGGTGTGTGAAACGTTAGTTAGTTACTAAGAGTGACAGCTTCCCCCACACCGTCACCATAGTCGCATAGCTACTGTTCGCTTGTGTTTAATTCTGTACCTATACACCGGATACGGTACAGCGTGCTGTTTTTGAACGCTAATGTATGCTGCCGCCGGGCAATCCACCTGCTGCCCGCGTGCCTCCACAATTTCAACGGCTGACAGTTTAGTTTCCGCCGATACGGAGTATTAGGAGCGGGGGGCCCTCACATGCAACAGACACAAAATAACTACTTCTATATGCAGACTCCCGCGTGCACTCAGTTGTATTTGGCATTTATTTATTTTTAAATAGGATCTTTGTCAACAGAAGTCACTGTCTGCAGATATAGAATTGTCTTGAAACTAGAGAATAACAAGTAGCCTATTTCCTGTTTTTTTTTCACGGAGTTGCTTTTGCGTGACCTTGTGAGTTGTTAAAAGGTGAAGCGATAATGCTGTTGCGCATGCGCATGCCACCTTTGGATGGCAGTAGACAGACCTACATGCTGCGCGTGCACGAGCTTGCACGTTCACAGTTCAAACCCCGTCCGGAACACATCTTTACCGTGGTTTGCATGTTACCAGGGTCGATGTATAGTCACACAGTTTACCGGCGCGAGGCGCATGGAGTCTTGTGGGGCCAATGGTTCTGTCGTTAGTTTATCTGCGTTTTAGAGTTGAACACGGGTTGAAGTCGCGTGGCTTCATAAGTCCCATTGCAGTGTCATAAGCAGCTGTGGTTAACCTACAGCTCAGATTTAGGTTGCTTTCAGTTGCTGTCATCACGAGAGCTCAAAACTGTCACTAGAGGTCGCTGTTGGTGCGTTTTAACTCAGACCTCGTGAGATGCCGGTTTAATACAAAAATAGAATGATGTTCTCCCAACATTCGACTGATCCTGCATCAGATGGCATAGGTGCTCGACTCGTTGGCTATGCATTAATTTACCCATGTAGGCATATACCGTCTCCAGGGCTACTCAGACAGAATTTAATTCTATATATGCCTTTAAATTCTATATGTTCCTTTAAATTCTATATATGCCTTTAAATTATATATGTTCCTTTAAATTCTATATATGCCTTTAAATTATATATGTTCCTTTAAATTCTATATATGCCTTTAAATTCTATATGTTCCTTTAAATTCTATATATGCCTTTAAATTCTATATATGCCTATTCAATTCTATATATGCCTTTAAATTCTATAGATGCCTTTAAATTATATATGTTCCTTTAAATTATATATGTTCCTTTAAATTCTATATGTGCCTATTACTTCACAAAGACAACGTGGATAAGCGTAACTGTAGGCTGGTTTCAGCCCATTATTTATTCACCATGAGTACACCAAGTGGCCCTACTCTTGGCCGTTTCGTTTTATGTGACAGTCGAACACAAGCCACATTATCTTAAAGTGCTACGTTCTATTTGAGGATCCCCAAATTAGGAGGCTTGGTTAAACTTTATGTAGCCTAATATTTTAAATATGTTCTTATTGCTCGAATTCGAATTGCTTCCGAATGAACAGATTGTGGATAACTGACACAACACAATGATGACACCGTAACAGTTCTATTCTTTACTTATTTAAGGGAAAACATCTTTAAAAATCTAAGGCATACATTGTTGGCGGATTAGATGTTGATTGTATTAATAGCGTAAAGGCCTTTTGGTAATGACATTGATATGTACGCGGATCTAACTTTGATTGACGTAATTGATGAAGTGGCATTCTTATATCATTGTACGGTCTGGATGTCGTAGATCCGGTTTCCAGACGGTTTACAGCAGTGAATCAGCTGCACTCAAGATTGTTAACACAGCAACATTTAATTCAACGCACAACTGCGTGTTAAACTACTAAACTCCCGCTATAAGTAGGCTAGTAGCCTACTGTTCTAACGCGCAGCTAAGGTAGCCACATGCTAACGGACTGAAACATTAGCCCAATATTGTTTATGTTTCCTGGCGAAATCACTCGTCCCCGCAGCCCAGAGAGCGCGTGACTGAATGAGTGACTCCTCTATAGATTGACGCCAGGCTAGTCTCGTGCTCGGAGGCGGAGGGTGGACCGAGCCGCCATCACTTTAAGGACCTTTGATTTAACATGACAGAACTGTGCAACCGACAACAATTTCATTGATTTGTGAGCAGAAGGAAGTTGAGCGCAGATGTGGATGATTAAACCTTTCCACAAATGTGCACTGTATCTCATCGATATAGGCGACATAATTACTTTCGTTCACGTTCACTAACACTTCTATTAGACGCTTGATAAATATGGATAGAAATACAGCTTAATTACTCGAAGTAAAAAAACTGCTTATCAGATTCAAGATATTAATTGTTAATGAGCATTACCCCTTATGCTCTTAGACTACAAAACAAACCATGAATTTCAGATTTAAACGAATAACACGCTTGTTGTTCAGTTGTAATTTGCTCTGTTATTTGTGCAGAGTATTTTTTTTTTTTTTTAAAGCTGTCAAAATGGCATATTTTTATATCTATGAGTGGGCATTACGGAGTGTGAGAGCTGAAGAGTACGAATTTAAACTGGGTGAATATTATGCAGTCATTATTATGTCAATTTAACCGTCGAGTATTTTAAAGAAACTACAGTAGATGTGCAAAGATGTAAACTACAGTGAATTTAGCGCCACAGTATGCCAAACCGCGAGCGTGGGATCCTCGTTCTTTTTTTTTTTAGTAAAATTGACATTGCATTTTGACAGAGATTGTGTCACTTTATGACTGTATAATTGTATTCTGAACTGTGTTGAATACTATTTTAAAAACATTAAACTTCATTTTACAAAGTATATTTCATTGTGGAGAAACAATGTCATACACACATACATAGAGAGAGAGAGAGAGAGAGAGAGAGAGAGTTTGTCATCCTCTGTCTAGTGTACCTACATGTTTTTTTGTTTTACTGAAGACATGCTGTAACAGTTCTCTGAAATCTAATTGGATAAATTAGCAGTTGTATAAAATAAAATAAAATGAATAAAATGGCAATTCCGCACATCCAAACACGTGTGACTGGGCCATGCTGATGTGTAGACGGCGCGGTCACTACTGAACAAAACGCAACTGGTCAATGGAAACGGACTTTGTATAAATATATATATACAATATATAAATACACAATATATAACAAAATTAACTAGAGCAATGTAATGGATTTAAAACATGGTCATCACCAACCTTTTTAGCTGTGTATGAGGGGAAGCTGAACCAGCGTTTGCAGTCTTTCAAACTGCACTCGTGCAGAATAACCACTAGGTGGCGACATTGTTTGCGGATAACGTCCAGAAGCTTTGAGTTAACGGGGGGAAACCCAATCACTGTTCCCGTACTCTCCATTTTAACTCGTTCCTCCTTTGCTCCATAAATCTCCGTTTACAGTGAGACAACTACAGTAGACAAACAATCGTTCTTTTTTTTTTAATTAAATCAACATAATACAGATATAAACAGCTCATAATCTCATTTCCGCTTTTATTCAGGACGACTCCAATTAAATTAGAAACTATAACTCAAAACAATAGCATACAAATGGATATTAGCAGATAGAAAAAGAAATATTTTCTCTGTTGTTTGGAAGACTTTATATACCTAGACAATAAAGCCTTAATGGGAACTTAACTTTCTGTTTTAGGTAGGCTTATGTACAAAACGATGCGAAGAACATATTAAAAAGGTAACCGTGGCAGATACTGTTAAGGAACAGTAGCCCAATTTAACACGAGCTGGTGGATAACAAACTACAAAACGGGACATTAATTATACGCAGAGGTACTTAGAAATACATGTTGTTTTGTCTTCAAAACTTTGAAGTGGCCCTCTCGGCTCGACAGAAGTGCTGTTAGCTCGGCGCACAGACTGACGCAGCCTGTGGGAATGCTGAGGGATGGGCCGCAGCGCGAGCATCTGCCCGGCTGCAGCGCGAGCAGCAGCGGGCCCGGAGCTCACGCGACACACCACACCGATATTTACAGTCCAGAACGCGGGGCGAGCCAAGGGTTCCCGGTAGGAGTTCTCTAACATTTGTCTACTGGTCGCCCCGGGTCCGCGCGCGCCCCACCGTTGAGCTCAGAGAATCTTCAGAGAAAGAGGTGCCGTCCACCGTAAATACCGAGCTCTCCCAGAGCACACGAGACAGTGAAGAAAAATAAATTACCATAGTGCTCCTTCAATTCGATACAGTGTTCTGGAGTCCTGTCTCTCGCCCGCCTGTCTGTCTGTCGGTCTGCTGCCTGTCTGCCGTAGGCCACGCTAGCTGCTACTCTTGAACTTGTTGACGACCTTCTTCTCCTTGACGCGCCGGTTCTGGAACCAGATGGTGACCTGCCGCTCCGTCAGGTTGGTTCCCGCCGAGATCCTCCGTCGCTTGTCCTTCGTGATGAACTTATTGGTGGCGTACTCGCGCTCGAGCTCCCGCAGCTGCACCTTGGTGTAGGGGACGCGTTTCTTCCTGCCCCTGCGGAGGTTTCCATCCCCGCCAGGCCCCGCGTCTGAGGGAGACACACACACAGGATATTAGATATTAGCCTCCCAATGCCACGAGCTCTTAGGGCCGGTACCACCGATATCACAAAGCAGCCTAATAGTACATCAGATATGATATAAACTCCAGATAAACACCAGATATGATATAAACATCAGATATGATATAAACTCCAGATAAACACCAGATATGATATAAACATCAGATATGATATAAACTTCAGATAAACATCAGATATGATATAAACACCAGATAAACATCAGATATGATATGATATGATATGATAACATCAGAGACGAGTTGTGTATTTATCTCATGATGAGAAGTAGTAGTAGGCCTTCATCGCCTTAAAAACCAGGCATTCATACCAGGCAGAAATCTATATAAAGACTGCATTTACGCTTAACACATTCGTTTAGTAAAATATATATGTATATATTGCATTCAAACAAAATATCGAATATTACTCTGATTATTCCTACGTAAAAAAAAAAGCATATCGGTGATAATGCTGGCTATGTGGTTGAAAAATGCCCTCTTTTGTCCTGAGAAATGTTTTATTTACCCAGTTTGAAACCCTTCTGGATATCAGGTCACCCTATGAACTACTGCATAAGTGCACGAACTCGCCAAGGAACTGTAAGCCTACCTTGAATGGATGCCTTCCAAAGGTGGTTCGACTGGGCTTGATCTTTCCCGCAGTAAACCTGGCTGTTCCAGCCGTTGCTGAGCGCCCAGGGCTGGTAGCCGTCCACGGGCAGGAGCGGTTCGTGTCGCGGTTCGCCAGATCCACTTAGGGCGGGTCCTACGGGCATGTCCAGGTAACTCGGAACCGGCTGATACGGACCGGGCGAGTAGCCCTGATAGAAGGCGAACTCCTTCGGTCTGGACGGGAAGTCGTCGCCAGCCGCCACGGACGTGTCCATGTACTTATCCGCATAAGGGGGCTGCGAGCAGGGCTTCACGCCGCTGTGGTGGGGCATCCTGCACGGAAAGTAACCGCTGCCATAGTAACCGTACGGCAGAGAGGCGTTGGACGAGCTCTGGGCCCCCGAACAGGGGCTGCATTGTTTGCCAGGCTCGCTCATGCCAGACGCGGGCACCTCGGAAGCGTAGGTGCTGCTGCTCGGCGCGAGGGACGTGGGGTGAGCCATCAGGTTCCGGCACTGGCTCGCGGCATAGTTGCCTCCCGCGAAGCCTTCCATGTTTTTGTTGATTTCGTCCGCGCCGCTGCCGTCGTAGAGAAACATCACCGGCTCGATCCAGCGCGAGGGGAGAAGTAAAGACGCTGTCATATCACGCGCCACATTGAGACTACTCGCTCTTTTCCCAATTTGCCCTGCTCTGAAAAAAGAGATACCGAATCTGGGAGAGTAACTGATACTCACGCGCCTGTGTACATTAAGATCGAGCGATTATTGGACAGAGAGGGACACGTGATATGCAAAGAGGGCGATATCCGCGTAAAGTGCAGATAACGCTAGTCATGTTCAATATGTCAAACCAGATGCTCTAAAATAGTCCGTGAACACAACGGGGAATATTTCCCGGAAACTACTGGAGAGAATTTCACTCAAGTTTTGACTGCAGTTGTAAGACAGAGTAGGCTATTTGACGAGACGAAACCACAAACCCTAAACGCATTAGATCTACCTACAAACAAAGCACAAAACAACTTTCTAAAATCCTTGCTAATTACATTTGAAATTATTGATTTTTTTATTAATGAATCAAACCCACACAGAGACAAAAACCTTCCACGCCTAAACTTCTAAGCGCAGTGGCCCTGTTTAAGCGCGTGATTTTCGCCTTATTTGATCAAATTCCTTGATCTTCTCCTTACATGCTTCTCACCTCGCAGTTTTGGATAGTTTGGATCATTTTTGTAGTGGGCAGCCTAACGTCAAGTCCCACTTTAAACTCAAGTTTAAAGACTTTAACCCAAGTTCAAAGTGTTACGCACACATGATTTTATATTATTTTAATAATACTTCAGTTTAAATTAGCTGTGTATTGTAAATTACATTTTACAGCTCTAGTAGTTAGCTCAAAATGATACTATTTAGCATAGATTTTGGGTGCGTATTTGCCTCTCCGAGTAAATGACATAATCGTAGACAATTGCACCAAACATTTCCATCTGATCTCGTATCACATTGGAACCATATTTGAAGCAAGTTAAGTTTAAGTTGAGTTAATTCCGGGTGGAAGGAGGCCAGAGTTTGGTTCCCTTCCATGCGGGTTAGCCACGGGTGGAGGCCAAGGTCAAGTTGAAAGTTGCCGTCTAGCCAGAGAGCTCGCTGGCATTCATGACCTGTCCGTCTGGCGCGAGCCTCCTCCAGCCCTGCTGGGTAAACAACAGCACCTTCGGCCGACACAGCCGCGTGGCGGTGGGCATCGCTGCAGGTTTGGGTCACATTTAATGTTCTCATATTTCACATATTTTTCATATTTCCTCCCCCGGCGGAGCGTTGGCGTGAACGCGCGCATTCGCGCTAGTTTTTGGGGCGAGCAGGCTTTGGCGCAGAGGTGTGGAAGTGATGTAATGAGAGCGAGACTGCCCGGCCCGCGCGAGCAGAGCGGGTATCCGGTATGGATGTGTGTGTGTGTGTGTGTGTGTTTGCCGGCGAGCTGTTTTCCTCAGGTTATAGCGCTTTAATGAAGGCGTCGCTGACATCCGGCCAGGCTCAGCCGGCGCAGAGCACGAGCTGTGAGATGCCTTTGTGCCGGTAATTAAGACAGGGACAGGCTCGTGGAAACTCAGGGGAAAAACAGATTTCTTCAGAAAATGGTCTCAGACGAAGACATTTTTTTAAGTGGATTTCTTGTTTGCAACTTGTGCTATGTGTTGTGGTATGTAAACAAGTCTTTCTTGGCGGGTTTTAAATCATTTGAAAAAATCATTTCCTGGCTTTTCTAAACCAAATATGTTCTATGAATTACATTTCGCAGTTTTCGTGTTTAAAATTTAAAGACACAATTTCTTACAGACTAATTTCATTTTGATACACAGGCTAAAAAGAAATCATTAGCCTGAAGCTCAAAATCAGTCCAATTGAAAAACATTAAATTGCCCCCGAAGGCCTGGTGGTTTTATTTTGAGTTTGTTCTGTTATAATTCAGCCCTGAAGGCCTGGTGGTTTTATTTTGAGTTTGTTCTGTTATAATTCAGCCCTGAAGGCCTACAGGTTTTATTTTGAGTTTGTTCTGTTACAATTGAAGTTTAAGCGCAACAGAACCGCTAAATATTTCAGAGCACGTGCACCATTTCATCCAGCTGTGTGAAAACACTCGAATCATCCCAGACTGAGGTCGATCCGCTCTGGGCTTTGGTCAAACATCTCCGTTGGCGCTCTTTCTTACTTGGAGTGGATAATTACGATTCATGATTTCACTCAAAAGTAGACAAGCCAAGATGAGCTCAAATCCCGAGAGGGGAAACATTGCAAATCTCACACGGTGAGCTACGTTTGAAAGAACCCGGAGGGGCCTGCACCGGGCACTGTGGTTTTGCCTGGACGTGTGTGTGTGTGTGTGTGTGTGTGTGTGTGTGTGTGTGTGTGTGGTTTTGCCTGGACGTGTGTGTGTGTGTGTGTGTGATTCTGCCTGGACGTGTGTTGGTGATAAAGTCAATGACACTAGCCCGAGAGAGCGTCCAGGCGCGGGGTCGGCTGCTGGCCTGATACCCTCCGGTCGCACCGGGCTCGCGCGCTCAGCCCGCCTCCCCGCCGAGCCTCAGGAAGTAGAGTATCTCCCCAGCAGTGTGTGTGTGTGTGTGTGTGTGTGGACTTCACAGAGCCTCAGGAAGTAAAGTATCTCCCCAGCAGCAGTGGAACACACTTCACAGAGCAGGCCCTGCCGCACGGGCCGCGCTAATTATCCCTTTGCAGAGACGTTTCCGTCGCGCGCACAGGCCTGTGTTTAGCCCGGTGTTCAGGCCCGCTAAAGCCCTGCCACCCAGCCCGGTCAGGAAAGAAACCCAGCACCTGCGGTCCTATTTCACCCAGGACACTTGTGTGCTAGGGCGAATCCACGTTGTGGTTAATCTTTCCGACCCGTCGCCCTGTCTGTCTTTGGTTTATTTATTTGGTGAGATATGAATCAGACTAGCCCGAGCTACCTGTCCCCAGTAGTTCACTCGTCAAAAACAAACAAAACGCCATAAACCGCAACAGAAGGCCCCCGTACCCGTACCCAACGCAAGAGACGATGTTGTCATGACTTCGCGTTCATCATACACTGCCCATAGTCATGGCCTCAACATTAATCCCAAATCCACACTTCCTCATATTTTGGCTAGGCGCAAGAAAGCCCTCCTTTCCCCCGCTGCATGTGATCACGTCTCTGGTCTGGAGCCTCCATTTGTTCAGCAGAATGATTGACCAGTAATCCTCTTTCGATGGTTCGGGCCGTTGTCATGTTTGCAATAGAATGCCACGAATCCATATCCAAAACTGGAGAACTGAATTCGATGTCTTCCGCTTCAAACCCGATGCGAGAGAAGACCAGAGAAGACTCTTATTAATTCAACTTTTACATGTAGGCCATCATCTACATGTAGAACAGCCTACATCACCATCACACACACACACACACACACACACACACACACACACACACACACACACACACACACACACACACACACACACACACACACACAGTCAAACGAGACATACACACTGTAACTGAAATTGAAAAAAATAATTTATGTCGCCAAATGTTTTTTTTGGGTTATTCTCTTTCACCATAACCACACAGCGTCAACACAACAACAGTCTGCTCCACATAAATGTATCTAGAAAAAAGATCAATTGAATGAGCCCATATATTTAAATGTGTTTAATTGACATGAATTTGGGATACTTAAAAAAAAAAGTTTGTTTAATTTACACGAATTTCTTTTCCATGCATCAATAATCAACGGCTCTGTTATTCCCTTACTAAAACGACGTTGCCTTGACATTATGAGGTTGCATTCATACCAAGGTCTTTGAAACATTTTACAATATTTCATGATAAATTCTTTAATCCACTCTCAAGCCATTGGCAGCGCGTGCATCATCCTAGTTTGAGTCCGCGCCTAACGGATCCGCAGGGACGTGAGCGGCTGCACGAGCAGGTGACGCTTCTTTAAAACTAGGAGATCAGTGGTAGTCTACAGTGTTTTAAATCACTACTGAATTGTACTGAATTATAATCCACTCGGTCTTATAATGGTGCATTGGTCACCTACGCATCGAAACAGTATTAGGCTAACGGATGGCTTGTGTTAAATAATATTTTGAAATGTACGTCCGTAATATGTAAAATAAGGTGTGCTGGCGATTGTACATGAATACAGATCCAGTGAAAAAAAACTATATTTACCATGCTATTAAATATATCTTCAGTCTCATCAACCGATATTTTAACAATAACGAATATTGGGATATCAATGTAATATTTCGTTATTTTTTTAGACTACCGTTGTAGATTTTTCAGATTAAACGAATTAAATGATTTTGTCGTCTGTCGCAACAAAATGCAGACAAATGATTCCTCTTCTGTTGTTTCGTTCGATTTGATATAATTTATTCCCGCTACTATTGATAGCCTCAATATAAGTTAAGTCATATTTTATAATTTTCAAGTCAAGTAATATTACATTACAAGTAATATTTTTAATGCACGCACTGAATGTGTTTTGCGGGCACATTATTAGGAATGGAACTGACTGGATCAACTAACGCTACTTTTATAACACACACACACACTATAACGGGACATTTGTGATTATGTTTGCAGTCGTGAGGAAAAAAAGCGTTGAGTATGAGCGCATAACCGCCATCATATTATAGTTTTTTTATTGGCGGGCGCTGATGCCGAAGTCCAATAATCCGCACATGTTTGCTGGGGCATCAAACCCAAAGCCTATTGGACAGTCCAAAGGGCCACTCCACTGACTCAATATTATCATGTGCAATCCAATGCCAATGTCACGCAAAACTAAACATGATAACCTATGTCATTAATGCAAAATGTATGGTTATTTTGTTTAGCATTTGACATGCTATGCTATACCATAAGATGGAACAGACATAGACAGACAGGCCAGAAGGTAACGCGCAGAAGCCAGGAGGGTAAACACGGAAGGGGTGATGTCTCCGTCCAGGAGGGTAAACACGGAAGGGGTGATGTCCCCGTCAGGCTGCACGGCGCGCGAACGCTCCAGAGGTGACGGAGAGAGGAGGGCCCGGTCTAACGGGAACGACATAGCTACAGCCTGTCTGGTGCATTTTGCAGATTTGTTTGCGTCTTGAGAGACAGTCGGTCAAGTCCATGTGTCTCAAGGCCAGCCACATACTGCCGCAGTAAAGCGCCCAGGCCTTATGGCGGCCACACCCACACTCACTCACACACACACACACACACACTCACAGCCTGCAACTTATCTCAAGGTCAAAGCAATCCTCTCCATGTATTGCGGAAGCGATGCGTTGACCTCAGAGCACGAGAGGACATCTCAACACACCGCGAGCACTGTCACTGCACGCGCAGGGGCACGGGCGCACCCCACGCAAACATCTCCGTCACATGATGCACTGGTTGCGCCCACGGTCAGGACACTGTCACATTACACATTACCGTCACTGTCACATCACACATTACCGTCACGGACACTACGGGTCATAGTCTACACTAGACTACATCCAGCTAACTTGAATGCATTTTATAACAAACAGAATTTAAAGGCACATTTCAAGACAAACAGATACAAATATAGTCAACATTTACCCACGATTTAAGTCTGTAAAATGAAAATGAATACTTATAGTCTAAACGCAAGTTTAACATTAGCAAATTCTCCTCCCAGTCGGAGAATGGACAGATATATTTGTTCTTTAAAGCAACGCTTGTTGGCGCGAGTAGTGACAGGCCACGAGACCATTGGAGAAGAGCAAACCTATGACCAATATCCAGGCCTTGCCCAGATTGGATCGCTGTGTCACGCAGCAATAGCCAATAATAATAACAACAATAATAATTTAATTGAATTGAATTGAATTAAACTTAATCAC
>NC_045162.1:254261-259261 GCF_900700415.2 Clupea harengus | reverse complement strand
ACTTGCATCTCCGTGGCCTTCGTGTTTCAACTCCTTGGATTGTGAGATCCTTTGCACTCAGAGCCATGGTCACATTCACCCCCTCCTCGTGTCAGTCTGCCTCTACTGACTGCAGAAGGCCTTCTCGTGTCAGTCTGAAGGCCTGGCACACAGTCATCTGGCGTAGCCTCCCACCACACGTCCACACGCTGCCAGAAATGCTGTTTGAGGACATGTTTCATGTTTCTCCGTGGGTTTTCATTGCAGTGAAATACAAGCATTTTTATGAGCAGAACTCCCAGCTGAGGACCGACTCTGACAGAGAGGAGCGCCTGAGCCCGTCGTTTCAACAGGCGGGAGAGGAGAAGAGAGAAGAGGAGAGGAGGGGAGGAGAGGGGTTGAGGAGACGAGAGGAGAGGAGAGGGGTTGAGGAGAGGAGAGGAGAGGAGGAGAGGATGAGTGGAGAGGAGAGGAGAGGAGAGGAGAGGAGAGGGGAGGGGAGGGGAGAGGAGGAGAGGAGAGGAGAGGGGAGGAGAGAAGAGAGGGGAGGATGAGAGGAGAGGAGAGGAGAGGGGAGAGGAGAGGGGAGGAGGGAGGCTTAGGGGGAAGTGTTATGTGTGTAGATTAACACCTGACTAAAGTGGTTCATCTCTGAAGTGTTATGTGTGTATATTGCTGTTGACTTGTTTTGTTGTTTGTTGTTCTTCATCAGAGCAGGGGGTTACCATGGAGACCATCCATTTCATTAGAATGAACAAACGCTGATCTGTGTGTGTGTGTGTGTGTGTGTGTGTGTGTGTGTCTGCATCTGGAGACGAGTCAGGCTGACACTCAGATCTAATCAGCATCTTTAGATTTCTGTGAACGCTCCTGGTGTCTGCCGGAGGAGCACACACTGTGCTGTTAGTTTAAACTGTTAGAGTTGTGTGTGTGTGTGTGTGTGTGTTGTGTGTGTGTGTGTGTCTTCAGTAGGCGCACACACTGTGCTGTTAGTTTAAACTGTTAGAGTTGTGTGTGTGTGTGTGTGTGTGTGTTTGTGTGTGTGTGTGTGTGTCTGCAGTAGGAGCACACACTGTGCTGTTAGTTTAAACTGCTGTCTGGAACAATAGAACACACTGGAATGAGTTTGTAACTGCTGTGTGTGTGAGTTTGTAACTGCAGTGTGTGTGTGTTTGTAACTGCAGTGTGTGTGTGTTTGTAACTGCAGTGTGTGTGTAACTGCAGTGTGTGTGTTTGTAACTGCAGTGTGTGTGTTTCTAACTGGAGTGTGTGTGTGTGTAACTGCTGTGTGTGTGAGTTTCTAACTGCAGTGTGTGTGTGTTTGTAACATCAGTGTGTGTTTGTAACTGCAGTGTGTGTGTGTTTGTAACTGCAGTGTGTGTGTGTTTGTAACATCAGTGTGTGTGTTTGTAACATCAGTGTGTGTGAGTTTGTAACTGCAGTGTGTGTAAGTTTGTAACTGCAGTGTGTGTGTGTGTAACTGCAGTGAGTGTTTGTAACTGCAGTGTGTGTGAGTTTGTAACTGCAGTGTGTGTGAGTTTGTAACTGCAGTGTGTGTGTGTTTGTAACATCAGTGTGTGTGTTTGTAACTGCAGTGTGTGTGAGTTTGTAACTGCAGTGTGTGTGTGTGTGTGTAACTGCAGTGTGTGTGTTTGTAACATCAGTGTGTGTGTTTGTAACATCAGTGTGTGTGAGTTTGTAACTGCAGTGTGTGTGTGAGTTTGTAACTGCAGTGTGTGTGTGTGTGTTTGTAACTGGAGTGTGTGTGTGTGTGTAACTGCAGTGTGTGTGTGTGTGTAACTGCAGTGTGTGTGTTTGTAACTGGAGTGTGTGTGTGTTTGTAACTGGAGTGTGTGTGTTTTCTAACTGTAGTGTGTGTGTTTGTAACTGCAGTGTGTGTGAGTTTGTAACTGCAGTGTGTGTGAGTTTGTAACTGCAGTGTGTGTGAGTTTGTAACTGCTGTGTGTGTGTGTTTATAACTGCAGTGTGTGTGAGTTTCTAACTGGAGTGTGTGAGTGTGTGTGTGTGTGTGTGTGTGTGTGAGTGTCTGTGTGTTTCTAACTGGAGTGTGTGTGAGTTTCTAACTGGAGTGTGTGTGTGTTTGTAACTGGAGTGTGTGTGTGTTTGTAACTGAAGTGTGTGAGTTTCTAACTGCAGTGTGTGTTTGTAACTGGAGTGTGTGTGTTTGTAACATCAGTGTGTGTGAGTTTGTACCTGCAGTGTGTGTGTGTGGGTCTAACTGGAGTGTGTGTGTGTTTGTAACTGGAGTGTGTGTGTGTAGTGTGTTTCTAACTGGAGTGTGAGTGTGAGTGTCTGTGTGTGTGTAGTGTGTGTGTGTGTGTGTGTGTGTGTGTGTGTGTGTGTGTGTTTCTAACTGGAGTGTGAGTGTCTGTGTGTGTGTAGTGTGTGTGTGTGTGTGTGTGTGTGTGTGTGTGTGTGTGTAGTGTGTGTGTGTGTGTGTGTGTGTGTTTCTAACTGGAGTGTGAGTGTGTGTGTGTGTGTAGTGTGTGTGTGTGTGTTTCTAACTGGAGTGTGCAGTAACAGAACACACAGTGGAGTTTGAGTTTCTCAGCTCTTTTTAATGAAAGATCCTCATCAGGGATATGACACGTACTCATTTACAGCTAACCGCTAGCAACCTAGCCGCTAACAAGAAAGAAAAACAAATCAAACTAATCAAAAACAAGAAAAACAAACAAAAACACAAAACTAAAGATGTGTGTGATTAGTGTGGAACGAGTAGATGAGGAGGCTCACCATGGCTTTGTGTGTGTGTGTGTGTGTGCGTACGTGTGTGTGCCCACACAGGTAACATGATTCCCCAATACAGAAACAACAAACAAACCCAAACAAATAAACCTCCCCCTCTCCGTCATACACACACACACACACACTCATTCTCGCTCACACATATTCACGCTCCGTCTCTCTCTCGCTCTCACACACACACAATCTCTCTCTCTCTCACACCCATTCACCCTCTCCGGTTGCCCCTGGAGACCACCAGCCACATAGGTCAGATCATGCCGCGTTGCGCTGAGGTTGCGCTGGCGTGTGTGTGTGTGTGTGTGTGTGTGTCTCGGGACAGTGTGGTGGTGTGTTGGGGGTCTGACCCGAGACAGGCACAGTGTGGCGGTGAAGGCCCCCTACTGCCCCCTACTGGCCCTCCTCCTCCTCGCGCAGGAACTGGAAGACGGAGGAGAAGTCCTTGCCGGCGTAGCCGCGGGCGCACATTATGCGGTAGATCTGGTGTGCCAGCGCCCCCATGGGGACTGGAGTGCGTGTGTTTGTGGCCGTGTTCTGGGCAAGGCCGAGGTCCTGGGGGGGACAGAGGAGGGGGTTTAATATGAGAGAGTGTGTGTGTGTGTGTGTGTGTGTGTGTGTACCGAATCAAAGGGCATGAAGGGGAGAGGTACCCACCTTGGCCATGAGGGTGAGTGTGTGTGTGTGTGTGTGTGTGTGTGTGTGTGTGTGTGTGTGTGTGCGTACCTTGGCCATGAGGGCGGTGCCGAAGCCACCCTGGTAGTTGTTGGCGGAGGGCACCCCCTCCATGACCCCGGGCACCGGGTTATACGTGTCGCTGGACCAGCAGCGCCCAGAGCTCATGTTCAAGATCTTCGCCAGAAGCTTCGGGTCCAGGCCCAGTCTGAAGGTCGAAGGTCACCCATTAGCCAATCGAAGATCAATAATAAAGTATTCATTAGTCAATCACAGATCACTAATTAAGCATCCTAAAGCCAGTAACAGATCAGTAATGATGTCATATTGATTAAAACACATTCAATTTGTAAAATGTAAATCTTTTTTTTTAAGTTATACTCTGGAAACTATGTTAAATTCCTTGTGCTATTGGTTGGGGACTTCTCAATCCTCAACCCTCTCACTGCCACATGCAAGTACTCACATCCAACAACCAACCAACATCACAACTGCCCCACCTCACATCCAACAACCCCCCCAACATCACAACTGCCCCAACATCACATCCAACAACCCCCCCAACATCACAACTGCCCCACCTCACATCCAACAACCCCCCAACATCACAACTGCCCCACCTCACATCCAACAACCCCCCCCAACATCACAACTGCCCCACCTCACATCCAACAACCCCCCAACATCACAACTGCCCCACCTCACATCCAACAACCCCACAGTCAGTCAGTGTGTTAGTTGACAGCATGACTAATAAACTGTCAATAACACAGGAATAAATCCCAATAGGATAGGATAGATCATGAATATATTATGAATCATTAATTCAAAGTTGTTCAAAAAGAATGCATCAAGAATAAGCCCCCATAAGGCAGCAATAAACAAAGATGATAAATTCCTTTAAAACAGAAATAAATCATTAATAATAATCTCAATAAGCACAGAGCATTGATACTTCATTCATAAATCATTCTGCATTTATAAGGCCAATATAAGGAAGGCATTAAAAGATGTTTAAAGGGAATCATGAGGTAATAATGAATAAGGCCATGAGATAAGAGAATGCTGATAATCATGATGTCATAATCCTGATGTAATAATCATGATGTCATAATGAATAAGGCCATGAGATAAGAGAATGCTGATAATCATGATGTCATAATGAAGAAGGCCATGAGTTAAGAGAATGTTGATAATCTCCTCACCTGACCCCCAGATTCATGGTCTCAGACGTGCCAATCATTCCAATGGCCAGGAGCATGTTATTGCAGATCTTAGCTGCCTGCATTTACAATTAAGGACACACACACACACACACACACACACACACACACACACACACACACACACACACACACACACACACACACACACACACACACACAGACAGACAGACACACAGACAGTTCATTGTGAAAAAATCTGCAGTAAAGAATGTTCACTAAACTGAGTATGTGTGTGTGTGAGAGGGATGGTACGTGTGTGTGTGATAGTGTGTGTATGTGTGTGTGTGTGTGTGTGTGTGTGCGTACGCACCTGTCCTGTGCCGACCTGGCCGCAGTAGACCACGTTGGCCCCCATAC
>NC_045162.1:225501-230501 GCF_900700415.2 Clupea harengus | reverse complement strand
ACACACACACACACACACACACACTCTGAGCCCTCACTTAGCAGCGCTATGGCTAACTCTCCTCACTTAGCAGCGCTATGGCTAACCCTTCTCACTTAGCCGCTCAGGCTAACACACAGACAGCTCCCTCAAACCAAGTTTCTGGAGCTGCCAGGTAGGGGGCTACTTTCTGCTGGACTATTCAGTAACTTATTTGCTGTCTTGCTTTGTCTTGTGTTGCACTTGCTTGATGTTTGACTGTGTTAGGAAAGTTGTTGACTCGCTAGTCATAAACAAAGTAAGCACATTTCAACAGGTTTCGCTAAGTTTAGCCGCTAGCAAGACATCTCGTTAGCGATGTTAGCAAGCTTGTTATAACACGCTTGGACGTTGATGCTAGTAATAAGTGCTCTCGTGTCCGCTTCTTAGTAATGTTATTGTGATAGTTATGTTGGCTAGCTTGCCAACAACTTTCCTAACACAGTCAAACATCAAGCAAGTGCAACACAACTCAAGACAAAGCAAGACAGCAAATAAGTTACTGAATAGTCCAGCAGAAAGTAGCCCCCTACCTGGCAGCTCCAGAAGTATTACTTTAAGCCGTTTCCCATGGAGTAGGAATCTAGATCACCATCACCAGGAACACCACAGTATGCTGTTAACATGAGTGGCTAGCCGTTAGCATAGCTGTGACAGAGCGGTTACTTGTTAGCATAGCTGTGTCAGAGCGGTTACTTGTTAGCATAGCCGTGTCAGAGCGGTTACTTGTTAGCATAGCCGTGTCAGAGCGGTTACTTGTTAGCATAGCTGTGTCAGAGCGGTTACTTGTTAGCATAGCTGTGTCAGAGCGGTTACTTGTTAGCATAGCCGTGTCAGAGCGGTTACTTGTTAGCATAGCCGTGTCAGAGCGGTTACTTGTTAGCATAGCTGTGTCAGAGCGGTTACTTGTTAGCATAGCTGTGTCAGAGTGGCTAGCCGTTAGCATAGCTGTGACAGAGCGGTTACTTGTTAGCATAGCCGTGTCAGAGCGGTTACTTGTTAGCATAGCTGTGTCAGAGTGGCTAGCCGTTAGCATAGCTGTGTCAGAGCGGCTAGCCGTTAGCATAGTTGTGACAGAGCGGTTACTTGTTAGCATAGCTGTGTCAGAGCAGCTACTTGTTAGCATAGCTGTGACAGAGAGGTTACTTGTTAGCATAGCTGTGACAGAGCGTTTACTTGGTAGCATAGCTGTATCAGAGTGGCTAGCCGTTAGCATAGCTGTGTCAGAGCGGTTACTTGTTAGCATAGCTGTGTCTGAGTGGCTAGCCGTTAGCATAGCTGTGTCAGAGCGGGTACTTGTTAGCATAGCTGTGACAGAGCGGTACTTGTTAGCATAGCTGTGACAGAGCGGTACTTGTTAGCATAGCTGTGACAGAGCGGTTACTTGTTAGCAGTGTGAGGTGTGACGGGGTGTTGCTCCTCCGCAGGTGCTGGTGGGAGCGAGGCGATGCTGGACACACTCATCCAGAGCAGGCTGAGGGCCGTGGGCCGCGACGCCAACGACAAGAGCGACAAATACCGCAAGATCAAACAGATGCTGAGTGTAAGAGCACCTCAAACAGTCCTCTCTCTCTCTCTGTCCCTCTCTCTCTCTCTCTCTCTGTTCCTCTCTCTCTCTCTCTCTGTCTCCCCTCTCTCTGTCCCTCTCTTTCTCTTTCTCTCTCTCTCTCTCTCTGTCTCTCTCTTTCTCTCTGTCTCCCCTCTCTGTCCCTCTCTTTCTCTCTCTCTCTTTCTCTTTCTCTCTCTCTCTCTCTGTCTGTCTGTTCCTCTCTCTCTCTCTCTCTCTCTCTCTCTGTCCCTCTCTCTCTCTCTCTGTCCCTCTCTCTCTGTCTCTCTCTCTCTGACCCTCTCTCTCTCTGTCCCTCTCTGTCTCTCTCTCTCTCTCTGTCCCTCTCTCTCTCTCTCCCTCTCTCAGTCGTTCACTCTCTCTGTCCCTCTCCCTCTCTCTCTCTCAGTCTCTCTCTCTCTCTTACCCTCTCTCTCTCTCAAATTCAAATTCAAATTCAAAAAAGGCTTTATTGGCATGACTGCATACAATACAACGTTGCCAAAGCATGTTTACATAAAATGTACAAGCACAATAAACATAAATAAATAAAAACAAACAATAAGTTATAGGTGGTAACAATGTGGTATAGAAAACATATAACAGGTTCATTGTTAATTATTAAACATTAAATATTAGTTATCTGGGACAGGGGGTTCATGTTATTGTGGAGCTCATGACAGGCTGATACATATTTTGCTGCCAGTCTACAGCAGTCCTCCCTCTCTCCCAGTAGAACTGAGAGTCTGTCCAGATCATTTAGATGTTGGAATTCTGGGAATATTTGTGTTATTTTGTCAAAATAATAGTCTCTAAGACTTTGGTTATGGTTGCAGTAAATCAGGAAGTGTAGCTCCGTCTCTACTGTTCCCTGGTTACAGAAGGAGCACAGCCTCTCCTCTCTGGGTAGCCAGGTCTGTCTGTGTCGGCCGACTTCTACTGCCAGGTTGTGCTCACTTAGTCTGTATTTAGTTAAAGTTTTCCTCATTTTTTTATCAGACACTGTGGTCAGGTAATTTGCCACGGTGTACTGTCTGTTTAGTGATACATATGTTTCTAATTTGTTCTGGGATTTTGTTAATTTTGCCCAGTGATCTCTATATTTTTCTTTTTCTTTCATAATGATTTGGTTGGGTCTGATTATCTGAGATCTTGAGTTTTGAGGCTGAGGTCGTCGTTGTGTAATGACCTGGGTGGGTGATGGTTCACCCAGCCTCAGGACAAGTAAGCAGAGGGGACTCCTTTGTGGGTTCAACTCCTGGCAGCATAGGGCTTTGTAGGAAAAGGAGAGTGGGTCACTTGTTTTAATATGATTCCAGAAATGTAGGGCTCGTTTTTGGATCTTTAATATTAGAGGGTATTGGCCTAATTCAGCTCTACATGCAGAGTTGGGAGCTTTTCTCTGCACTTGGAGGATACTCTTGCAGAACTGTGTATGTAGTATTTCAATTGCGTGTTTGTCCCATTTTGTCCAATCATGTTGAATTTGTGTACCCCACACCTCGCTGCCATATAGTGCAATTGGTTCAATGATAGATTGGAAAATTTTGAGCCATGTTGTTACTGGTAGTTCAATTTGTATAGATTTTTTGATGGCATAGAAAGCCCTTTTTGCTTTGTCTCTCAATTCATTCACAGCCAAGTTAAAATTACCTGTATTTGAAATTTTTAGTCCTAAATATGTATAATTTGTTGTTTCTTTAATAGGGTTGTTTCCAATTGTGAAAATAGTGTTGTCTCTCTGTGGCCTGGACCTTTTTTGAAAAATTAGTACGTTTGTTTTGGTTTGATTTACTGTCAGGGCCCAGGTTTGACAGTATTTGTCTAATTCTGACAGGTGTTGCTGTAACCCCTCTTTTGTGGGAGACAGTAGGACCAGGTCATCAGCATAAAATAGACATTTTATTTCAGTGTCTTGTAGTTTCAGGCCAGGTGCAGGGGAGTTCTCTATTTGTTTTGACAATTCATTTATGTATACCGTAATTTCCGGACTATTGAGCGCACCTGAATATAAGCCTCACGCACTAAATTTTTTAAAAATAATTATTTTTAACATAAATAAGCCGCACATGTCTATAAGCCGCAGGTGCCTACCGCAACATTGAAACAAATTAACTTTACACAGGCTAAAATGAATATCAAAACTAATACAATAGTTAGTTTTGCCAGTTAGATAAGTGCACTGTTGCTTTAAGAGCACACAGTCGCAAGAGTCAATCAGAAGCTAGAACGTTAGATTGAAGACAGACGCTAGTTTGAAACCAGTGAGCTAAAGAACTTGAAGACTGGATTTGTATTGTTGTAAACTTTTATTTTATTTTCTAAAGTGTTTTGAGTTGTGTTCTGTCTACGCTGGTAGACTGTGGTTATTTTGACATTAGTTAAGTTATTGAGAGATACTGAGAAATCGCGTGGAGCTAAGCATCCATGCGGCTGCATCCATGCTAGCATCCTAGCTCCACAAAGCCACTGTAAACACAAAGCCACCTTATACAGTCACAGGTATCATAATCCATAAATTAGCCGCATCGTTGTTTAAGCCGCGAGGTTCAAAGCGTGGGAAAAAAGTAGCGGCTTATAGTTCGGAAAATACGGTATATTGAATAATGTGGGGCTAAGGTTACAGCCCTGCCTTACTCCACGTCTCTGAAAGAAAGATTCAGTTTTATTTGTTCCAATTTTAATTGAGCACCTCCCGTTAGTGTACATGGATTTGATCAGATTGTATGTGTTCCCTCCGATACCACTTTCGAGTAATTTTAAGAAAAGGCCATTGTGCCAGACTGAATCGAAGGCTTTTTGGAAATCCACAAAGCAAGCATAAATCTTTGTATTATTTTTGTGTACATAGTTGTCAATTAGTGTGTTTAATGTGAATAAATGATCTGTAGTTCTAAATTTGGGTAGGAATCCAATTTGGCTGTTGCTTAATACATTATGTTCTGTGAGGAAGTCTATGATCCTTGAGTTTAGAATGCTACATAAGACCTTCCCTAGACATGAATTTATACAGATCCCTCGGTAATTTTGTGGATCTGTTTTGTCTCCACTTTTAAATATGGGACGTATCAGTCCATCATTCCATATTTCAGGAAAGAAGCCAGCTTTAAGTACTAAATTTAGAAGTTTCAGAATGGCTGATTTGAATTTATTGTCTGTGTGTTTAAGCATCTCATTGAGGATGCCGTCAGGTCCACAGGCTTTTCTACACTTAAAACTTTTCAGTTTTTGATCTAATTCTTTTTCTAATCTTCAATTAGGTTGATTTGGTTTTTGAGGTGGTGCTCCTTCTTAAATCTCAGTGTTTGTTTATATTCTTTGACTGTGTCTCCATATTGAATACGTAGGTCCTGATTATCTGGATCCCTGTACTTTTGGTTGGATAATTGTCTTAGTTTTTTCCTCATGGATTTGCATTGAGTCAAACCATTTTTCT
>NC_045162.1:215501-220501 GCF_900700415.2 Clupea harengus | reverse complement strand
GGACAGGTAACACACACACACACACACACACATATACACACACACACACACATATATACACACACACACACACATCCCCTTCTGCTTCGAGGACAGGTAACACACACACACACACACACACACACACACACTCACACAGCTAACGTCCTGTCCTGTCCTCCGTGTGTGTGTGTGTGTGTGTGTGTGTGTTCCCCCAGTGCTGAGCATAAGCGGTGCCCGCTGTGTGAGGTGATCTTCCCGCCCCACTACGAGCAGCGGCGCTTCGAGGAGCACGTGGAGAGCCACTGGAAGGTGTGTCCCATGTGCAGTGAACACTTCCCCCTCGACGCAGACCAGCAGCTCTTCGAGAAGCACGTGCTCACACACTTCGACGGCAGCGTGCTCAACTTTGATTAGTGTGTGTGTGTGTGTGTGTGTGTTTGTGTTTGTGTGGGGGGGGGGGGGTCATCAGTCTGCACGTGTGAGTGAGAGAGACTCCTGCTCTGGAGAGCTTCTAGAATGTTCCTGAGGAAGTGATTACATGTAGCAGAGAACGTCTGTGAAGGACAGGGTGTGTTTATAGGGGAGTGTGTTTGTGGCGGAGATAGTGTGTATAGGTGTGTGTATTTGTAGGGGATTGTATGTGGACCTTGTGTGTGTGTGTGTGTGTGTGTGTGTGTGTGTGTGTGTGTGTGTGTGTGTGTGTGTGTGTGTGTGTCTCTCTCTCTCTCTATGATGTCGTCTGATCAGACCCCACCCACCCAATCTAGGGATGTCAGGCAGCCAGGGCCTTCCTGGAAACACTGATGTTGATTATGTTGTTGTTATTATTATTATTATTATTACTACATATGGGACGGAGCTTTTCTTTCAGAACTTTCTTTAGATCACCGTGACACTGAGGAACTAGAACTCTTTCGGTTTGTGTGTAACAGTCACTTAGACATCCCTCCACTCTGATTGGATGTCCATAGCCTCATATATTCGTCTGCAGCCTATCAGAGTCCAGCCTCATATTCTGCCAGCCAATCAGATGATCAGCTCATGCTCTTCTGCTCCAATCAGGTAAAGGGCTTGAGCAGCCCTGGCTCTTCCTGAGAGAATCTATTTGAGACTAATCTATCTTTTAAGAACCCGCGCCGTGTGTGTGTGAGGTGTTTTACCCGCGCCCCGTGTGTGTGAGGTGTTTTACCCGCCCTGTGTGTGTGAGGTGTTTTAAGCACCCCGTGTGTGTGTGTGAGGTTAGAGGGTTTTACGCTCATGACGGCTTTAGTTGCACATGATTTACTCCTCTTTGATTTTAATCACCTTTTGATTTTAGCCGCATGTTGACTTTAGGTTCCTTTACCTGTTGAGGTTCTGTATTGAGCTAGAACCGTGTGTCCCTGCGTCTGGACTCGGAGTGTGTGTGTGTGTGTGTCTGTCTGTCCTGTATTCATCCTTTACTTATACTAATAAAGAGCTGGAAAAATGGAGTTGTTCTGTCGTCTTATTTTTGTTATTTCAAACACTCTTTCCACAGTTCAGTGTACCCATGTTACACATCATATACCTCACACACACACAGTGGCGTAGCGGGTGTTTTGGCCGCCCTGTGCGGTAGCCAAATTCGCCGCCCCCCTTCAAGGAGGATTTCCTACTGGTGCGAATTTTTGTTATAGTTGTCAATATATGTCTTTGAAGCTCTGCGAGTCTTTGTCCTAGCGTCATAAAAAGGACATCCCCAGAAACCTTGAATCTTCTTCTGTGTACAGATATATACAGTTCGAAAAATAATAATAATTAGCACTTTGTAAGGAGAATAGAACAAAAGTCTTGCAAATTTCATTTTCTGAGTGACAAAACAGCTGCTAACGACCCACCTGTTAGCAAATGAGGGCTATTCATTTGTTAAAGGCATGGTAAAGAAGGCGGTGAGGACAAACGTATCCACTTTGAGCTGGTTGCTAGCTAACTAGCTAGCTAAGGAAACTCGTAATAACATTGAACGGTTTAAATGGAAGAGTTACATTTACGTAAAATGATAGCTAGTTATCTAGCTGATGTTATAGTCTCCTCGATTTAACTGATCAAATTATAATAGAAAAAGGTCGAAACCCGGTGCCTGTGCAACTTTGTATGAACAAGTTCATATTCATGAGTTCATATTGACACATATTAACACGAAGAGTTCAGCCAGCGCATGTATTACCTTACTCCTGTGTAATGAATGCGGATATGAAATATGAAAACAACCAGTAGAAACATCTATGTGTATAATGTTCTTCGAAAACTTAGGATACCCTGCTTGAAAATGTTTCAGAATGCAGTCCAGAAGTAAAATTTGGCACTAAACATAGAGGCGTTCCACCAAGACGTTCACACGCGCAGGTCGCGGGAGATTGTTTACAAGCTGTCGAACTAATACGTTGCAAAGTGGACGCTAGGGAGACCGCGCCACTACAAAACAGCGCCTTATTCTAAAAACAGGTATTATCAAAACATTACAACCAAAAAAATCACAAGAAAGTAATACAATTATTGTATTGGCCGCCCCCATTCAATTGGCCGCCCTGTGCGGTCCGCACACCCCGCGCTACGCCACTGCACGCACACACATATACCTCTCACACACACCAGTGACGTGCGGTGAGGTTCGTGGCTGGTGAGGCACTGATTCTTTCAGAGTCAAATTTACAAATACATAAACCCAATAGAGTATCTAAGATCACCATTCAATTGGCAGCTTTCACATTGACTACTGGTTGTTTTTCATATCAGCATTCTTTACACACACACATAGGTAAGGTGCATACAGTAGGCTAGGCAGCTGCTAGCTTGTGATGAACGCATGTGTAAATATTATGCACTCGTGAATATGAACTCTTTCTTACGAAGTTGCACAAGCACCCTGAGGGTTTCTACCTTTTCCCATTATAATTTTAAGAGTTAAATCGAGGAGACTATAACATCAGCTAGATAACCAGCTATCATTTCATGCAAATTTAACTCTTCCGATTAACTCGTAAGGTTATTACGTGTCCTTAGCTAGCTAATTAGCTAACGTAGCAACAGGATAACCATTGCAACCAGGAAACACAATTTACCTACAATTTAAGTTTAATTTCCAAAATTAGCTCACCAATAAAAAGCAGTCTTGGGTTCAAAGTGATCACAACCACTTGTGTGATGTTAAATGGCTTCACATAGACATAAAACAATCCCAAGAGAAATAATGGGAAATCAACGGAGCTGCCGCTGTAAGTTCAAAACCAAATGTATTCTTGAGGTTCCAAACATGTTCAAAGGAATTTGGCTTTGAATGTGAGAAGTCGATCGAGTTATCTTCTTTCCCGTCGCTTGAAGCAAACCTTTTAGCTCCGGCATGGGTCTCCCATTATTAATCATTTCACGTTTGGACTGAAAGTCCAGTTTTGAGAACTGCTTCAGCTTAGCAATAAAATCTTCCATTCCACAGAAGTGTAGAAGAAGAGCAACGTTCCCCAACATAACCCTGACAGGTGCGCCCCCTTCATTGAGGCAGAGGTACTGTGTGCCTCACCTACATGATTTTTCAATGCGTTTTGAGCTCAGCTCAAAGGTTCTAAGCATGCGCACGCATGCGCAAAACCCAGTTTGGAGCGCTTGCGCAATCCTAGGTGAGGCACTGCCTCACTAGCTCCCATAGACAATACATGGTGCCTGACCTGACCGCACGTCCCTTGTTTTCTCCCGTCTATTTGAATAGGACATGCGCAAATTCAGCGAATTCAGCGATTTTGATTATAAAAATGATTGGAATCATGCAGAAATTACACCTATACCACAGATTAGTAGAGAAATATGAATATTTATTTTGTTTTATCATTTTTTTTATAAAATAATTTTTTTTTTTTTACTGCCTCACCTGCCTCATATGACCGCACGTCCCTGACACACACACACACACACACACACACACACATATACCTCACACACACACACACACACACATATAAAATAAATTCAGACAGAGCCTCATCTCCCTTGAAATCCCCCTTACAAAAACTAATATAGGTAAAATAGCTTTTAAGTTCTTTAATTCCCATAAATGGAACACTATTCAAGTGGAGTTGAAATTAACCAAGTATTTGTCTGTCAACCAATTTAAGAGCCTTTTAGATAATAAGGATGTGCCTCAATGCTGTTGTTTTAAATGATTCTCTGATTTGATTTTTTTACTTTATGTTATTTTATTTATTTATTTTTTATACTTAATTTCTGAGTTGTTTAATGTGTTTTTTTAAATTTATTTTGTCTGTTTTGTTTTGTTATGGTTTGTTTATTTATTGTTCTTCTGTACTATGTAGCCTCAATCAGGGCATTGCTGCAAAAGAGCCCTGTGCTCAGTCAATTTCTCCCTGAATAAACAATGATGATGATGATATACCTCACACACACACACACACAGAGGAAGAAAGTGCTCATAAGACCGTGTGACATCAGAGGCCATTTTAATGTTTCAAATGTAATCAGGTCTACATTGATGAAGCAGCTTTTTTTTTGTTTTTGAAGAAAGTATTTGAAAGTGACCCGGCGGTCCAAACGGAAACCGGTACCAACTTCATTACACATAAGAACATAGTTCTCCAGAAACATACGAAAATATAATTTAATGCACTTACACGGACACCAATACATTCACTATACACAATATATCAAATCCTCTCCTCTCCTCTCCGCACTGGCAAGTTAATACTGTCACAATGTAATCTAAAGCACAGACACCCACGGCATGCACTGATGATGCCTTAATCACTGATTGGCCAGGCCCGGCTGAGGGGGCGGGGCGTCAGGGTTTGGTCCCGCCCCTTCCCCCCCGATAGGCCCTGCCTGCTCCAGCACCATTCTCATGTCCCATTGGTGCGATTCTCTGTCACTCACGCAAAGGGGGCCTGGTAACCTCATGACACCAGGGGTCAGGCAGAATCAGAACTCACACACACACACACACTCACTCACACACACTCACACACACGCACACACACACACACTCACTCACA
>NC_045162.1:203001-208001 GCF_900700415.2 Clupea harengus | reverse complement strand
TCGCTGACGTGCACTTCACGAGAGAATCAGTAGAATGGTCATAATTCTATGTATCATTGATTGGCTACAGTTGATTGGCTACAGCTACAGCTACAGTCTTTGAGTAGTCTTGTGAGTTTTATAGTCTCATATTGCAATGCGTTTGTCAGGAGATGAAAAAATGTTAAAAGTAGTATATGATTATTTCACACAGAGGGAGACGGAGCTGACCTCCGGAGGGGTTTGTTTGTGGATCTAAGGAGGCGGAGCTCAGCTTCGGAGCGCTCCGGCCCAATTTAACCTCTGTGTGTATACATGTGTGTGTGTGTGTGTGTGTGTGTGTATGTGTGTGTGTGTGTGTTTACCTGTGGGTGTGCTGCTCCTGAATGAGGATGAGGGCGTTATGGGGGGGGTGACCGGGGGGGTGAGGTTGCCACTGGTGTGGCGTGGGGGCGTGGCCAGGTTGCCGCGGGCGATACTGGATGTCAGAGACAGAGAGAGCTTGGGCTGAACCTTCTTCTTCAAACACTCATGTTCCCCGCCGCGCCCGCTTCTGTCATGAACCTACACAACACACACCACACACCACACACACACACACAGCACACACAAAGAGAGAGGAGAGAGAGAGAGAAGAGAGAGGGAGGGAGATGCCACCACACACACACAACACAACACAGAACACACACACACAACCACAACATCAGAGAGAGAGAGGAGGGAGACTGCCAGCACACACACACACACACAACGCTGATGTTACTCTAAAAACCTCTTTCACTGGCCATTCTTGATTCAATCCCCAAAAACTACAACTATGGCCCAGGGGTCCATCCAGAGCACACACACACACACACACACACACACACACACACACACACACGCAACAAATACAGACACACAACACACAAACAACAACACAAACACAACACACAAATGCAGACACTACACCACTACAAATGCAGACACCACACAAAGCAGACATCACACACAACACACACAAAATGCAGACAGACACACAACAGCACACACGCCAGAGACACAGACACACACACTCACACTAACTCACTCACACACGCCAAACACACACAGACACACACACACACACACAAATGCAGACACACACACACACACACACACACACACACACAAATGCAGACACACACACAAATGCAGACACACACACACACAAATGCAGACACACACACACACAGCACCAGACGACACAGACACACACACTCACACTAACTCAGACACACGCCAAACACACACAGACACACACACACACAGACACACACAGACACAGACACACACACTCACACTCAACACACACACAGACACACACACACACACAGACAGACACACACACACACACAAGACACAGACACACAGACAACACACACACACACACACACACACACACACACACACACACACACACACACACACACACACACACACACACACACACGCACACACACACTGAACCCCGGGAGCTGCGTTGCCCACCCAGCCAGCAGTGCAGTGCTAAGGCTGTAAAAGTGTTTTGGTGAGCGCGCATCATAAAAATGAAATGTTCACACACACAGTTAAATCTGGAGTAGAGTTCACAGATTAAACTTCAACCACATCAAGGCACCACTTATATGTGTTATCACTGTGTGTGTGTGTGTGTGTGAGAGAGGAAGAAAGAGAGGGAGAGAGAGAGAGAGGGAGAGAGAGAGAGAGAGAGAGAGAGAGTGGGAGTGGGAGAGGGAGAGAGAGAGGGAGAGAGAGAGACAGATGGAGAGAGAGAGAGAGATAGGTAGAGAGAGAGAGAGAGAGAGAGAGAGAGAGAGAGAGAGACTCACCTGTTGATGTAACTCAGGGCGACGTAGGTGGGTTGCTGCAGCTCCTGTTTCTCCAGGACACGAGGATCTGTGTCTGCACACACACACACACACACACACACACACACACACACACACACACAACACACAGTATTAACACAGAGCATTAACACACACACGTCTCTGTGTCTGCAGATACACTCACACATTAACATACAGCATTAACACACACATTAACATACAGCATTAACACACACACACACACACGCATAGTATTAACACACACACACACACACACACAGTATTAACATACAGCATTAACACACACACACACACACACACACACACACACATATTAACACTGACAGCCACAGATAAGCATTACACACACATTAACACAAACACAAACATTTAACACAGAGAAACAAAGAAAAGGATATTTAAACAAACACAACACAACAATATGGCCAAACTAGCACTAGCTCACAGAAAACATCCTCACACACACACACACATGTGTTTGGAGTACACATAATACAACTACTCCATTGCTGAGAAATTATCAAGGTTCAGCTGCTGACAGTGTGTGTGTTTGTGTGTTTGTGTTTGTGTGTGTGTGTGTGTGTGTGTGTGTGTGTCTACTCTGTTTTTTAGATTCTGTTATTTGCGGTAGGTGACACTGGTGCCACTACCAGAAAAAGCACATGGATCATACCACTGTGGTCAACAACACACACACACACACACACACACACACACACACACACACACACACCACACACACACACACACACCATTCCACTGCGGTCCGGCTGCTAGACTAAGCTGGAGCCAGCATCCCCCCCCCCCCCCCACACACACACACTCTGTCTCAGCTGAACCTGTAACTCTCAAAGCAATTAAGTGAACACCATCTTTTGTTTAATTAAAACTACAGCGGCCTTCTCCATGACGCAGGTCTACTGCGGCCTGTTGGTGGGAGTGTGGTGTGTGTGTGTGTGTGTGTATTTCCATATTTAGAGTGTTCCGCAGTAATACTGACCACAGATGGCACTCACTGTTCCCAGACAGGCCTGTTCACATATGCCCTATGCACACACACACACACACACAATTACACACACACACACACACACACACACACACACACACACACACACACCGACACAGACACACAGAGCCTGTCATTTTGTGTATTCATACTGCCCCTAGTGGCCAGAACTGCAGTGGCCCAGAACTGCATCCATCAACCTGAGTGTGTGTGTGTGTGTCTGTGTCTGTGTGTTGTGTGTGTGTTGTGTTGTGTCCTGTGTCTGTGTGTGTGTGTGTGTTTGTGTGTGTGTGTGTGTGTGTGTGTGTATGAATGTGAGTCCCCCCATCATGTTGCCATAGAACATCCTGATCACAGACACAGACACACACACACACACTCATCCTGATCACCACAACACACACACACACACCACACACACACACCAACACACACACACCTCTAAGCCTGTCATCTCTGGAAGGCCAAATTCTATACACACACTCACTGTATCTCTCTCTCTCCCTCCTTCTCCCTCCATCCCTCTCTCTCTTCCTCCCTCTCTCTCTCTCCCTCCCTCTCTCTTCCTCCCTCTCTCCGCATCTCATCCCTCCCTCCCTCTCTCTCCATCCCTCTCCCTCTCTCTCCCTCCTCCCTCCTCCCTCCCTCTCCCTCCATCCTCTCTCTCCCCCCTCCATCTCTCTCTCTCTCCCTCCCTCTCTCTCTCTCTCCCCCTCTCTCCATCCCTCCTCCATCCCCTCTCTCCTCTCTGCCTCCACTGCCCTGTGGTGCTGTAGTAATGAGCTCTGAGGCTTATGGGTAATGGCAGTCAGATGTGTGTGTGTGTGTGTGTGTGTGTGTGTGTGTGCGTGTGTGAGACTGGAGAGGTATATGTGACTCTGTGTGTGTGTGTGTGTGTATGTGTGTGTGTGTGTGTGGTGTGTAGAGAGAGCGAGAGAGAGAGAGAGAGAGAGAGAGAGAGACAGTGTGTGTATGAAAGCGAGAGAAAGAAAAAGTGTGTGTGTGTGTGTGTGTGTTTGTGTTGCGTGTGTGTGTGTGTGTTTGTGTGTTTGTGTTTGTGTTTGTGTGTGTGTGGTGTGTGTTTGTGTTTATGTTTGGTTGTGTGTGTGTGTGTGTGTGTGTTGTGTGTGGTGTGGGTGTGTGTGTGTGTGTGGGTGTGTGTGCCTGTGTGTGTTTGTGTGTGTGGTTTGTGTGTGTGGTGTGGTGTGTGTGTGTGGGGGGTGTGTGTGCCTGTGTGTGTTTGTGTGAGCTCATAAAGACCAGAACTAATGATCTTCCCCCTACAACACGCCCTGACGCGCCTAAGCCACCAGTAAACACATTTCTCTGCCCATTCCAACCTGAGGCTCACACACACACACACACACACACACACACACACACACACACACACACACACACACCAGAGAGCTTGTGTGTATGAAGAGCTCCACACCTCATAATTAGGGAAGAATGCAGACTTCTCACCCTCAATCTCCCCAGGGAGAGATTTGTGTATGTGTGTGTGTGTGTATGTGTGCATGTGTGTGGATGTGTGTGAGTGGGTGTATTGGTGTATTTGTGTGTGTGTGTGTGTGTGAGTGGGTGTATGCGTGTGTGGGTTCGTGTGTGTGTGTGTGTGTGTGTGTGTGTGTGAGTGCGTGAGTGTGAGTGTGTGTGTGTGAGTGTGTGTGTGTGAGCATTTCAGGTAGTTGGTGTGTGTGCATAAATTATTAGCCTATTTGTAAGAACATGCTTGACTGTGTGTGTATTAGCGAGTGACCTGTGAGTGTGGTGTGTGACGTCAGTGTGTGTACTCAAAAGACGATCCTTTAGCCGTCAGTGGTTCTCAGCCTTCCATCTGTGGTGTGTGTGTGTGTGTGTGTGTGTGTGTGTGTGTGTGTGTGTGTGTGTGTGTGTGTGTGTGTGTGTGAGTGTGTGGTGTGTGTGTGTGTGTGTGAGCTTCCATCTGTGTCCCTCTGGCATTGAAGAGGTGCTGCATGGCAACCACTGACCAGGGCAAGAGGGTCCTATCTGTATGTGTCACTTAGCAAAAACAGAATGTTCAAGTGTGTGTGTATGTGTGTGTGTATGAGTGATGTGTGTGTGTGTGTGTGTGGTGTGGTGTGTGAGTGTGTGTGTGTGTGAGTGTGTGTGTGTGT
>NC_045162.1:181344-183844 GCF_900700415.2 Clupea harengus | reverse complement strand
CTTAAACAGAAACTCTCCGCCCAACAATCCCTCAGCTCTCTCCATCTTCAACTACCGTCTCGGTCTCTTCTATCTAACTGACTGCAGACACGCTGCGGTTTCGTGCCATGGGTCAACGCGCACCGGAAGTAAACAAAGTTGCGTTAACTGCGTTCAAATATTTTATTGCATTAATCTCGGCCACAATAATCTCATAGAATAACACGTTAACTTTGACAGCCCTAAAATAAATAAATTACACGCACACTACGCAACAGAACATGCATTAGTTTTAATCGATGAAAAAATTATTTCATCGAGGAAATTCTTAATGATCAATTAATCGATCGTCGATTAATTATGCCCATCCCTAATACACACTCCGCTATAGCTCAATAATAAACACACACACACACTCTCCCCTATAGCTCAATAATAAACACACACACACACACACACACACACTCCTCTATAGCTCAATAATAAACACACACACACACACACTCCTCTATAGCTCAATAATAAACACAAACTCCCCTATAGCTCAATAATAAACACACACACACACACACTCCCCTATAGCTCAATAACACACACACACACTCCGCTATAGCTCAATAATAAACACACACACACACTCCCCTATAGCTCAATAATAAACACACACACACACACACTCCGCTATAGCTCAATAATAAACACACACACACACACACTCCCCTATAGCTCAATAATAAACACACACACACACACACACACTCATATAGCTCAATAATAAACACACACACACACTCCGCTATAGCTCAATAATAAACACACACACACACACACTCCTCTATAGCTCAATAATAAACACACACACACACACTCCCCTATAGCTCAATAATAAACACACACACACACACACACACACACACACACACACACTCCCCTATAGCTCAATAATAAACACACACACACACTCCCCTTTAGCTCAATAATAAACACACACACACTCACACACACTCCCCTATAGCTAAATAATAAACACACACACACACACTCCCCTATAGCTCAATAATAAACACAGCAAACAACCGATCTCCGTGTCCCAATCGTGCGCCAGTCACACAAACACACACACACACAAACACACACACACACACACACACACACGGCCCGATATCTCGCACGGTCACTCCAGTGCATACTGACGGTGAGACCTGCTTTGTGTTGTAGAGCTGGGTGCATACCGCGCCTCTCTGGCCTGCGCGAACACGTCCAGGCACCTCGAGATGGGCGGAGACACACACACACACACACACACACACACACACCTCGAGATGGGCGGAGAGGTCCCTTATTGATTTTTTCTTTCTGCGAGTTGTCATGGGAACGAGTCGAGAACGTGCTGATGTTATCTCCTCCACCGCGTCAGCCAGGATGCATAGCGTAGCGAGCGACTCACATAATGAAGTGCTTTTGGACGTGAGCACACATACGTCATACACCCCCTCCTCTCCGCCGTCTCGTGGCTACGTTTACAGGGACGCACACGACTACACCCGGTCATCCTGCGGTGCTGGCCCGAGAAGGCGCGAGCCACCTCGGGGAAGATGGACGGAGCTGCAGTGGATCCCGGGAAGCCTGACCTCCGCCTCACCTCCCCCGAAGCCGCACGCGTCGCGTCCATCCCACGGGGCAGACAATGCGCGCCCCATCCCCCTGGCCCGCGCGCAGTATCTCATGAGGCTATAGCAGCTTCGCACCTCAAAGCTAATTTAATTTCATTAAACCGCACACGGAGGGACCCCCCCTCCACAGACACACACACACACACACACACACACACACACAACCCTTCAGCCAGAAGCTCAAATTAATTGCCAGGCTATCTGAGAGTGGATACACTCGGCGCCCAGCACAGGCTGCCGAACTATGGCATCTAATTCAGTCATTACTGGCCGACAGTCTGTTCGTTTTCATAAGGTGTGGGTTAATTGTTTTATGCTAATGAGGATCTCGCCCAACATGACTGCGTTCAAGCAAGAACAGCTCTATGAAGCTGCAGGGGGCAAGGCGGGCTCCTCCTTAACCTCTAAAGAATACATGTTTAAAGATACATTTGCTTTCGGCACACGGGAGGCTTAAATTATAATGATAGCTTAAAAGCTGATATCAATGAAGAGGGACTCACTGTCACCCAACCTAATCCTAATAGGAGTCACTGGCAGACCGTTTCATCAGTCATTGGGAGGCCATCAACAAACATCATAAATACGTGTGGCAAATATACACAGCTAGTGGCTACTCGACGAAATGAACAGGGTAAACAGTGTAAACAGTGTGTGTGTGTGTGTGTGTGTGTAAACACACTGTTTCTGCTGCTAGCTTCAAGCTGACAAATTGTTTCCCCGGTGGCAATCCCGATGGAGCTCATAGGTCCGTTAGCTTCCCTGCATCCAGCGCTGATAGTGATACGCGGCTAACCGGAACTACGTTAGCCGTGAGAGCTACACATCTAAACTTCGCCTGCATCATT
>NC_045162.1:171344-173844 GCF_900700415.2 Clupea harengus | reverse complement strand
GTGTGACAGGGGCGGACTGGGGGAAAAAAGTGGCCCGGGAGTTACTGTCAGACCGGCCCACTCAATACACGGCGCGCGGCCCACTCAGTACACGGCGCGCTGCCCACTCAATACACGGCGCGTTGCCCATTCAATGCATCGCACGTATCGACCAGTCAGTGGCTTGGAAAAATACCCATACACTTAACATTATTTTGGATGATTACAAAGAAATTACATCATATATGTTTTTTTTTTAATAACATTTGGATCCACCAATTTGCCTGGGTGGACACATGGAATAAAATGATACTGGCTATTGTAACACTCCAAGGTAGGTATAGTTTGCTAGATGAATAGGCTTAACTCTGGGCTAGTATCAGATGGTTATACGTATAACTACAGAACATTAAGGAATGAATATCCACACAATAAAGAAACTGGAATCAGAGGGTAGAATTAGTATGAACTATATTGTAGAAATGAACAGAATAGAACATACGATGGGGTGTGAACATCAGTGGTATCAGTAGTGTTGCATGCTGGGTGTGTGATTGTGTGTGTGTGTGTGTAGTGTTGAAGGTGCATAACAAAACAATAAGTTAAGTAACAGAACCTAAACTAACTCTGCTGGCCCGGGTGCATTATAGTCACATGATAATAAAAAACAATATCAGTATACTCATGTGTTATTATGACCTCACTATCTAATCTAGATAACATATTAACATTGTTTATAATGTTAGTGTTGTGTGTAACACGGTGATTTTAGCATAACAAGCTAGCTGGTTAACTTATTTTACATAAGTTATTAGAAATTATAAGATTGCCCTCTTTACAACTACCACCATGGATAGCTTGCTCATCGATTGTAAACAAGTGACTACGGCTAACATGTTAAAATAGATCATCTCGATGATGACAACAGCGCCAGCTTGCTTATTTTACCAGATCATAACGGTCTCAATTTTGGACATTTATCTACCTAACGTTAGCTAGGCTAGTTGGTAGTGAACGTTACCTCATCTGTGAAAAGCAAGCTAACATTGGCCAAGTCAACGCCACAACTTACCTTGTATCACTGTCACTGTCACGCGAAATAACAGTCGTAAATGGCCCAGAGTTTTCTTAAATGCAAATCCTCAAAACTACCAGATGCCCCAAGGGCCGCTCCGTGTTAAGGGGCTTTTTATACTCGGTTTTAACGTAGAAACGTACGCACGTAAGATACATAAGCGCTGTTTTAAGCCCCTTGCGCAGTTACATAAGACGTAAGTGCGTCCGCCAAAATTTGTAACTATCCAACAAAATCCTCCTAGGGCTCACGTACCCCGCAAGACTGTGATTGGCTGCTAACCGCATCCTTTCAGGAGTCTCACATTTCCGGTTTTCATAGCATAGTATCGCCATTTTCGCCAGATCACTTCGGCTCTGGAGCAGTAAACAAAAGTCTCCCCTGTAATCTCAGACTACGATTAGCAGGAAAGGTTAACAACAGGCTAATTAATAAAATACAATACTTAATAGACTAACAATCCAATATTTATTTGTTTGAGTGTTGTTTAGTGCAACGGGGGTGTATGATCGTTATTGTCTATAAAGTAAGGCATTTTCAACAGAAAAATCTCCCGCTCATCGTGTCCATTCGCGTCATGGGGTAGGCAAAAAAACGTTACTCCACCTACTGTTCTGGCGTTGAATCGCTTTGCAACAAGCACAACCCTTGGGGAACCTTAAGGAACCATAAACCAAAACGAGTCCGCCGATGCAACTGCGCGGTCAGCCGCACCCGTAGTTACAGAGGTGTAAATCTACCTTTTAGAAGGGCTGACGGCACACGTCACTACGGTTGCGTGCCCTGGCGGGGCATGTATGCAAATCCAGGTGCGTTTAATTTAAGAATCCTCATCCTCAATCCGCACAGCTGAGAACACTTCGGCTGTGTAAGAACCCATTTTCAGGTGTTCATTAATAAGGTGGAGATCGTTTCTTACGTTGAATGTCTGAAGTCCGTAAGAACACATTTCAGAAGACACTTCAGAACATTTTCGAAAAATAGGCACCATGAGTGTGAATACAGATCGCGAGGAGGAGTATAAAATTCAGTCAGTGATATTGATTTTCTATAGTTAATAGAGGAAATGAACGTGTTCTGAGTAGAATGGAAAGTAATTGAAGATGCCGAAGGTCTAAGAAGTAGGGCCGATGGGAGTGGACCGGTATTTTGGACCATCCCAACCTCGTCGGCCCACCGGGGATTCCCCCGGTATCCCGGATGGCCAGTCCGCCCCTGTGTGTGAAGCCATGTCTCCTGCTGCTGACCATTTGGGCAAGAAGAAGAAAAAAAGGGAATTCAGTTTAGCCTCAACTTTAAAATCGATCTCCAGACAGCACTCTTTATATGCCTATCTTACCAAACAAAGGCTACCGTTGTTTTCTGATATTCAAACATTCTGATGTTCTCATTAAATGCATTTCCTGCCGTAAATGTTTTCTATGGGTAGCCTATAGCGATGTCCAT
>NC_045162.1:147133-149633 GCF_900700415.2 Clupea harengus | reverse complement strand
TCTCCTGTAACTGCCCAACACAGTCTCTGGAGTCATATGTCCCACACACACACACACACACGCACACGCACACGCACACGCACACGCACACAACACGGGTGTCTACACGCATCATATGCACACAACACAACACACGTGTACACGCATCATATGCACACAACAACACAACACACACACACACACACACATCCACACACACACACACACACACAGAACCCTACTATACTCACATACCAGCTACAAGGAACAACAAGTAACAACTATATTCACGTCTGCCAACAACTCATAACATTCAACATCTACAGTGCCCTCCACAATTATTGGCACCCCTAGTGAATATGAGCAAAACAGGCTATGAAAAAATATGTCTTTGCTGTTTGTCTTCTTGGTCTTTCACTCAAAATATTCACAAAAATTCTTACCTTTTCATTGAAGTAAAATTATTGAAAAAAAACAAATGTTGACAGTAAATAAATATTTTGCCCCAAAACATGTGTGCCACAATTATTGGCACCCCTAGACAATCTTCTAATTAAAATCTAACTGAAATATATTTCCAGTCATGTTTTACATTTTTAAGTTCACCTGTTTGATAAGGAACTATTATGAGGTCAACCATGACTTCCTGTTCCACTGGCGTACAAATATGAGGTGACACAGGCCAAATTCCATTAGTCATTCATCACTATGGGAAAGACCCAAGAACACAGTGAAGATGTGCGACAAAAAGTTGTTGAGCTGCACAAATCAGGAAATGGATATAAGAAAACCTCTAAACAGTTGAAAATACTCATTTCCACTATCATGGCAATAATTAAGAAGTTTAAAGCGACAGGAGATGTAAGGAATCAGCCTGGAAGAGGACGTGTGTGTAAATTGACCCCACGCACCGTGAGGAGGATGGTTCGACTGGAAAAAGACCCTCCAAGGATCACAGCTGGAGAATTGCAGAGGTTATTTGAGTCTTGGGGTCAGAAAGTCTCCAAAACTACCATCAGACGCCATCTACATCACCACAAGTTGTTTTTGAGGGTTGCCAGAAAAAAGCCTCTGCTGTCAATCAACTACAAACTAAAGCACCTAGAGTTTGCCAAATGTAAGTCGAGTTATATGGTCAGATGTGACCAAAATAAAGCTTTTTGGCAACAAACATCAAAGGTGGGTTTGGCGCAGACAGAAAGATAGCCATACAGAAAAGACCCCCATACCCAATGTGAAGAATGGTGGCGGATCTTTGATGTTGTGGGGCTGTTTTTCTTCCAAAGGCCCTGGACATCTTGTTAGGATACATGGTATCTTGTACTCCATCAAATACCAGCAGATATTAAATGAAAACCTAACAGCCCCCTCCAGTAAGCTTAAAATGGGCTGTGGTTGGACCTTCCAGCAGGTCAATGATCCGAAGCACACCTCAAAATCAACACAAAAATGGTCACCGACCGCAGAATAAAGGTTTTGCCATGGCCATCACAGTCCCCCGACATAAACCCCATAGAAAATCTGTGGATGAGCTGAAGCCGGGTCTACAAACGTTGACCTCAGAATCTGAAGATCTGGAGAGATACTGCATGTAGGAATGGTCTCAGATCCTGTGCCATGTGTTCACCAACCTCATCACGCATTATAGGAGAAGACTCAGAGTTGTTATCTTGGCAAAGGGAGGCTGCACAAAACATTACATTAATGGGTGCCAATAATTGTGGCACACATGTTTTGGGGAAAAATATTTATTTAATGTCAACAGTTTTTGTCTCTTTCAATATTTTACTTCAATGAAAAGGTAAGATTTTTGTGAATATTTTGAGTGAAAGACCTAGAGGATAAACAGCCAAGACATATTTTTTCATAGCCTGTTTTGCTCATATTCACTAAGCGTGCCAATAATTGTGGAGGGCACTGTATTGCCTTACACCCATTACAGCACACCTACTTCCTCTGCTTGAATCCACGAAGGACTGAGGCCACCTGGTGGACATATCGGTCAATACAACCTTACAAACTTGGAGTGATTCACAGATATTTGAGACGAGGAAAGAGGTTTTTAAATATCACTTTTAGCCAATTCTGTGTTATTATATATATATTATATATATATATATGGGTCTATTAATCATGATACATCCTGATCCCCCACCAGTGCATCACACACACAACACACACACACACACCACACACACACACACACACACACACACACACACCACACACACACACACACACAGTTATCAGTCTTATTAGTGCTGCTGGGACACACAGACTCAGTTATCAGTTTAATTCGTTATTAGTTATAATTCATTTAATTCTTCCTCCTGAACAAACATCCTCAGCGCGGCGATGGACAAGGTGACGTCTTTATTGAAATCATACAGCAAAATCATCTCAGGTCAGCAAGACCAGGTCATGTACATTTGGCTCTCACACACACACACACACACACACGCACACACACACGCACACACACGACTGAATCACTTTAAAAAAGAGACACTGTATGGAACCT
>NC_045162.1:132133-134633 GCF_900700415.2 Clupea harengus | reverse complement strand
TTTGTCCTCCTTTTTGGAGTTGCACTGGGCCTAAAGAGCCGTGCTCTAGAATATTTCGCTGGAACTTCAGTCTAACAAATGAATGGCTAAAAGTGGTGTCAAATAAATATCTGATAGGCTTAGGTTAGGTTCTAACCCTATATCATTGTTTAAAAACGTAAACAAGGCTTCATGTGCTGGCTATGTCATAGCTACGCTGCTGGCTACATTGACAGAAAGTGAACACATAGAAGAAAACATGCCAAAACGTCAGACGTCGTTCAACCCAGAATGGACAAAAGCAGTCGAGACTCTTTTCATGGCTTCTGCACTCTCTGTCGCTGTGATTTTGACATAAGCAGTCAGGGTAAAGCTGCTTTTAAAAGACATGCGGGAACAGAGAAGCATAAAAGTAACAGACGCCGCAGGTATCTCTTCACTAAACTAAGGTACGTTGCCGTTGGATAACAAAATGTCCGCTGCTGAGCTGTGTAAGGTTTACCATGCTGTAAAGTAAAGTACCGTGGTGTAGACTGCGGGGTAAAGGTGGACCGAGAGATATTTTGTGATTCGCCCATAGCTAAGGGGATGATGTGGGGCCGAACTAAAGCCCAGGCTTTGTGTGCGAATGTCCTTGCGCCCTACTCTGTAGCCTACAGGTACATACAGATTACATCAATCAAAGCAAACAATTTGCCCTTTTCAGTGGCAACCGACGCATCAAACAAAGACCAAGTGTTTCCCAATTGTACTGAGATATTTGTACTTTGAGGAAGGTGTACAACATGCCCTGTTGGATTTTTACAGTGACAGCAACGACACTTCAGAGGCTATAACAAACCAGCTGCTGGCTAAACTGGAGATGTCTGGTCTAGATGTGAAATACATGTCTGCATATGCATTCGTTCAGATTCATCTAGATGTCAAATGCATGTCTGCATATACATGCATTCAGATTAATTTGTCTGTTTAGTATTTATTATTTATGTGACCTATGATTTAATTTGTACATTAAGTCCACAAATGTTATGCTTTGTGGCACTCAGCACTTTAAAAGATTCATCTAAGTGGTCAGTTTTTGAACACCACAATGTATTGAATAAATGCAAATGCTGTGAACAAACACTTTTTGTCTCTTCAAGAATATCTTTTCCTATTCTGTTACACATACATCATGTATCAATCACACAAAGTTGTATTGTAGTGGGGAGCACGCCAGAGTCCTATGTAATTATTCACAGCCTCACGAAATACCGCATAGTGTCCTCCTTTTTGGTGTTATGGATATGGTCACCCTACCGGAGGATGAGGACGCGAGATCGGTAAATCTAGCGTCACGGGAGATTGCAGTTGGGTAGAGTTACACTGTTAAATGATACATCAATCTGCCACCCGCATCGCAGGAGACTCATGCAGTTTGACTGATGCCTTATATCAAGGACAAGAATGCTACTCGTGTAGCCAAGTACATCCGCAGATTACAGATCGAAGCACACCACCACCCGAAACAAAACAAAACAAAACAAATAGGCTGGCTATGATCGAGGTGATGATTTCTCTTCTGGTGGTTACTTTGAGAGCCCTACCTTGCGTCTTCAGTTGCCGAAAGCTGCAGCAGGTAAACAAACTGCACAGGCTGGAGAAATGTATGAAATCAAGCTGCCGCTGTCAGCTGGTCACATGACGTGGAGTGTTTAAATCAGAGGGTCATATGATTTACGAGTTGCTTCCACTTTTCAACGGCTTCTGTGGTCGTCTCAGCCGTGCACGGTCAGCGAGATTTACTTTACAGGGTTTAGAATGTGTGTGTGTGTGTGTGTGACCAGTCCAACTCTCTGAGAACCCTGCCAAAGTCTGCTAACATCATGTGAAACGCAAGTTTGTTTCCGCTTCCTGCAGTTCGTCGCAGCTGATTGGCTGTTTACTGTTCCCCTTACAGCTGATCCTAGACCCGTGCCCATATAGGGGAGATCGACTACTGCGACTGCGCGGTGGAAGTCGTCCCACATCAGCGCCAAAATAAGCTGCTGTTCTCATATAGTATATCATTGTATAGTATATATAATATAGTATATATAGCATAGTATAGTATATAACACTGTTCTCATATAGTATATCATTGTATAGTATATATAATATAGTATATATAGCATAGTATATTATATAACACTGTTCTCATATAGTATAACTCGGCTATAAAGCAGTTGTTCTCATATAGTATAACTGTGTGTCTGTAAACCACCGTTCACCTGTGTGAATGTGTGTGTGTCTCTGTGAACCACCGTTCACCTGTGTGAATGTGTGTGTGTGTGTGTGTGTGTGTCTGTCTGTGCCCGCATGATGTTCACCTGTGTGAATGTTAGGAATAATCTGGCTTTAAGACTGTTCATGCTGACATTAGATCAGACAAAATCACTTAGACGGAAATGAACATGTGGTCCATATGATACAGTACTAATGAACATTCAATTCAATTCAATTTTATTTATATAGCGCCATAACAATACACTTGTCTCTAGGC
>NC_045162.1:112133-119633 GCF_900700415.2 Clupea harengus | reverse complement strand
TCTTTTGTGTTCTCTGTCTTTAGATCAAGAAGATTTCCAGCCACCCATATGGAAGTCCTACTGTGAGTACAAGTTACATTTACACTGTTTTAATCACACTGTTTTAATCACACCGTTTTAATCACACTGTTTTAATCACTGTTACGACTCGGCTCGTGAGCCGCATAAATTGGAGACAGACCACAGAGGGTACAAAAATAGTTTATTTCTACAACACAGAAACACAGAAACACAGAATAAAATAGAGTTTATTTCTAAAACACAGAAACACAGAATAAAATAGAGTTTATTTCTACAACACAGAAACACAGAAACACAGAATAAAATAGAGTTTATTTCTATAACACAGAAACACAGAAACACAGAATAAAATAGCGTTTATTTCTATAACACAGAAACAGAATAAAAGGGAAAAACAGCACGGCTTTTCTCCACACCTCCTCAGGTGTGGACAATCAATCTGATTATGCCCATTCACCACCCAAAGGCTGTTGCACTGCCACTGCAAAGCCAGTAGGGGTGAAGAGGGCGTAACAATAACACTGTGTTACCTTTACACTGAGTTAATCACACTGTGTCGATAATAAGATACATTTACGCTGAGTTAATCACACTGTGTCGATAATAAGATACATTTACACTGTGTTGATAATAAGATACATTTACACTGAGTTAATCACACTGTGTCGATAATAAGATACATTTACACTGAGTTAATCACACTGTGTTGATAATAAGATACATTTACACTGAGTTAATCACACTGTGTCGATAATAAGATACATTTACACTAAGTTAATCACACTGTGTTGATAATAAGCTACCTTTACACTGAGTTAATCACACTGTGTTGATAATAAGATACATTTACTAGTGATGGCAGCCTGACACTGAAGCGCCGGAACGTGCTTCATACCTTAAAGTACACCAACCATAAAACCACTGCTTCGAAAGTTGCTTTGGTACGGAAAAATCACGTGACATATTACGTGCGAAACAGCAACTGCTTCTTTCTCCGAATGAACCAACTGAGTGGTTCACAGCGCCACGCACAAAACAGTCAGTTGCCTCGTTTTGAGTCTGAATTGTAGCGCCTTCAAAGCATAAAAACTTCGCGCACAACATTGCGTTTGGTTCGTAGTAGCCTATCTCATACTGTGACAGTCATTACGTTCGTATTGATTATCATCATTATGGAAGCATCTAGGAAGAGAGGTCGTTCTGACATGTGGGAACACTTTATTCTGATCGCTCATGATAAGGTGCGCTGGCTGTTAAATATTTAGGCTATAGGAAAAGTAGACTATATCAACAGGCTCAGTCCAAAAAGTGTAGAACAAATAATGTTTTTAAATCAAAATCTTTGACTGTTCCCTATCCAACATGGTTACACAAGCACACCCAACTTGTGCCATATTTTTCCAGCACATCCTTTCCCCAAGCACTCTCTCTTCAATAACACAATATACAAAAAAGAATTAATCTTTATTTGTAAAAAAAAAAATTATATCACAATCTTTGTATACGGGTGCATGTGTGTGTGTGAGTGTGTGTGTGTGTGTGTGTGGGGGGGGATTTGGTGCGTGCACACTAGATTGTCATTGTTTTAAAGATTCGTGCCACTGTCTAGCTGGGCTAATTTAGTTGCAGCCTTGGCACATCACCAGGAGAGGTCACTGTTACTGAAGCTTCAAGTAATGAACCGATTTTTGAAACAATGTGCCTAATGGTTCAATGCTTCAACAAAGCTTCATTTGCCCATCACTAACATTTACACTATGTTACTGTCACACCTAGGGTAGAAATGACACAACAGAGCGGACGGAGTAGATTTCACCATGTAGAACGATGGATTTATTGTTGGTTTCGAACGGTGCAATTATCCCATCAACAACACGTTAACAATCTGTCTGCAATAAATCCAAATCACAACGCACGAAGACAACACAACGGATCAGCACAACACGCCGATGCTGGGCCAAGACCAGCGTCTTCGCAGTGTCTGCTGCAGGTCGAATCTCTCCTGAAGGAGGAGGAGCCAGAGCTTTTAAGGAGTCAGGTGAACCTGCGTGCGGGGTGCACCCAATTAAGGCTCATCACCTCCAATCAGCCAAACTGCACACAGAGACCAGAGAACACAAACAGAGGGTTAGATACACGGCATGGACCGGCACAGGCCAGCCGGCCATCACAGTTACTTTTACACTGAGTTAATCACACTGTGTCGATCATAAGCTACGTTTACACTGAGTTAATCACTTATGACACATTGCGACGTCCTTTTGTGACGTCCTGTTGTACTGTGTGTTTGTATGGATGCTACTGAAAAACTCCCCTCGAAACTGCCTCACCTCACACACCTCACCTCACACACTCCTCACCTCACACACTCCTCACACACTCACCTCACACACTCCTCACACACTCCTCACACACTCCTCACCTCACACACTCCTCACACACTCCTCACACACTCCTCACACACTCCTCACACACTCCTCACCTCACACACTCCTCACACACTCCTCACACACTCCTCACCTCACACACTCCTCACACACTCCTCACCTCACACACTCCTCACCTCACACACTCCACACACACTCCTCACCTCACACACTCCACACCTCACACACTCCTCACACACACCTCACACACTCCTCACCTCACACACTCCTCACACACTCCTCACCTCACACACTCCCCACACACACTCCTCACCTCACACACTCCTCACCTCACACACTCCTCATCTCACACACTCCTCACACACAGGGCCTTGCCTGGAAGGGCTGCATCGGTGAGACACACACTTGGGAGAGCTTCATCTGCTCTGTCTCTCTTTCACCCTCTCTCTCTCTCTCTCTCTCTCCCTCTCTATCTATCTTTCTCTCTCTCTTTCTCTTTCTCTATACTCTCTCTTACTCTCTCTTTCTCCCTGTTATTCTCTCTCTCTCTCACCTCTCTCTCTCTCTCTCTCTCTATCTTTCTCTCTCTCTGTCTCCAGTAACTCACCCCCCCCTCTCTCTCTCTCTCCCCTCCTCTCCCTCTCCCTCCCTCTCTCTCTCTCTCCCTCTTTCTCTCTCTCTCTCTCTCTCTCTCTTCCCTCTCTCTCCCTCTCTCTCTCCCTCTCTCTCTCTCCCTCTATCTATCTTTCTCTCTCTCTTTCTCCCTCTCTATCTCTCTCTCTCCCTCTCTCTTTCTCCATCTTACTCTCTCTTTCTCTCTCTCTCTCTTCCTGGTTTTGCGCATGGACTGAGTGTGTGGGCGGAGCTTGAGAGCTGTGAGCGAAAGCTGTGAGCGAAAGCTGCGTGTGGCCGCCGTGCCAGTATTGCTGCTTTTTTCTAACTTTCTTTATATCTATATCTATATATGTTTGTTTGTGTGTGTATTGGTTTCTTTGAAGGAGTTGTAGTTTTTTGTGTGGTGTGGTGTGTGTGTAGTGTGGTTGGTTTTTTCTCTTACCTGGGCGTCTGTTTTCTGTGCCGAAAACATGGCTGCCTCAGGTGCGGGAAAGTTTGATTTTCTTACTAGGAGGCACGCGGTCAAGGTTGCCTCTAACGCCAGTGTTGAAATTTGTAGTTTGGCCGTAGGAGACGTTGTTGGGCATGACAACATTTTGTCCGCGGCACGTATGAATAGTGCTATTGTTATGTTCCTTCGGACGGTAGATATGGCCAACGAAGTTGTTGAGAGTGGAATAGTGGTTGATGGCAGTTTTACACCTGTGCTCCCTTTATCTACCCCTTCTAAGAAGGTTACAATCTCTAATGTCCCGCCTTTCATAAAAGATGATACTCTTGTTAATATTCTATCTCGATATGGTAAACTAGTTTCACCGATTAAGAAAATCACGATAGCGAGCAAATCCCCGTTACTGAAACACGTAGTGTCTTTCAGGCGTTTTGCTTACATGGTCCTACTGAAAGACAAGAAGGATCTTGATTTAGCGTTAAATATGAAAATTGATGATTTCGATTACACTGTATTTATTACAACGAGCATGGTTAAATGTTTTGGATGTGGCCAAGCAGGTCATCTGGTGCGAGCCTGTCCAAATAAGCGAGACAATCCCGGCAATAATAATCGCTCCGATGAAAATCAGGAGAAGGCCGAAGAAAGCCAGCCCGCCAGTAATGAGGAACCCAGGAATGGAGAGGGTGATGGGGCGGACGGGGTTCAGACGACAGGAGAGGAAACAGAGGCACCCTATCACGCAGAGACACCTGAGGCTAGTTCCTCTGAGCAGGTCAGCAATGTCCCCGCTGAACCACTGGAGGAAGAGGAAACTGAGGCTGGCATGAGTGTGGACAACACTCAAAACAGTGAAGGGTCAGTGGATACAGGTGATCATTTTCTTGCTGAGACAGTGGGGGAAAGAGGGCCTCTAGCTGAAACTGATGGAGGCTTTAAGGTGCCAAATATCCAAAAGAGGAGGAGATCAACCAGCTCCCATTCAAAGGCCAAAAAGAAAGACAATCCAAGTTGTCCCGTTACCACGGATACAGAAAGCGGGAGTGAATCCGATTGCAGCATATCTTGCTCTTTGCGACATAGTGGTTACCCCAGTCCCTCATACAGTGTCGAGGACATTAAGAGGTTTCTACAACAGACCAAACATGTCAGGAATGTTCGAATAGACGATTTTTTTTCCTGACGTGGACCAATTTATAATGAAAACAAGGTTGTTTATGTCCGAAGGACGGTTCACACATCAGGAGGGGTACCGTTTAAAAAAAGTTCTCACGAAGTTGAATATTGTTTTAGGTGTCAATGAGAATGAGAATGAAAATGCTTAGAGTTTTTCTTTTCTTTCTTTTGTTGATTTGTTTTTGGGGGCTATGCAGTTTTTTCTCTTTTATTACACCAATGAGTGAGATTCGCATTGCCTCATTAAATATGAATGGTGCGAGGGACCGTTCTAAACGAGCGCAGTTATTTGAACTAGCAAAGCAGAAACGTTTTGACGTTGCTCTGCTGCAAGAGACTCACAGTGATGCGGGTAACGCTGCTGACTGGGCTGTGGAGTGGGATGGGCTCTCTCTGCTAAGCCACAACACTTCCATTAGTGGTGGTGTTGCCATTTTATTTAGTAAGAGTTTTACCCCAGTATCATACGACGTTGTGGAGGTACTGAAAGGTAGACTCTTAAAAGTCAGAATTCGTTTTGAAAATTATGTGTTGGTTTTTATCTGTGTGTACGCGCCAACAAAAGCCACAGAAAGACTGTCTTTTTTAGACACACTGTCCACTGTTTTATTTGACTGCAATAGTGAGGAATATTTATTTGTGGGTGGAGATTTCAATTGTACAGAGCGTATTATAGATCGCAATCATACTGAGCCTCATATGCTTTCCCGAAAGAACCTTATTCAGGTTATTAAGACACATGAACTCAGTGATGTATGGAGGAATTTTCATGGCGAGCAGAGACAATACACATGGGCCCACGCTTATGATAATACTTTTTCATTAGCTAGGCTAGACAGGTTTTACAGTTTTAAACACCATCTCAACATTTTTAGAAACTGTTTGATTACGCCTGTAAGTTTCTCAGACCACAGTCTAGTACAGTGTGTAGTAACTTTAAGGCATCTTAAGCCAAGGAGTGCGTATTGGCACTTCAACACAAATTTGACACAAGACAAATATTTTAAAGATGTGTTTAAACTCTTCTGGGATGATTTTAGAACACAGAAATCATCTTTTAAATCCTTACAACAGTGGTGGGATGTTGGGAAAATACAAATCCAACAGTTGTGTAAGCAGTACACTCATAATATCACAAAGGACATAACTCGGTCTATAGAGACTTTGGAGGAAGAGTTACTTGAAGCTCAAGATCTAGCTTATAACAATGGTCACGATCACATTGAGAATTTGATGGCAAAAAGAAGTGCTTTAGCTGATCTGTTGGGTACTAAGGTGAACGGTGCGCTGGTCAGATCACGGTTTCAGGGAGTTGATCAAATGGATATGCCATCTAAGTTCTTTTTTAATCTGGAAAAGAAAAATGGCCAGAGGAGGTTAATTCACTCTCTGCGTTCAGAAACTGGAGCCTTACTTTCAGATGCTTCGGGAATTCGGAACAGGGCAGTTCAATTTTATAAGGAACTATACAAGAGTGAGGTCAACGGTGAAGGGGTTACCGATAACGCGTTTTTAGATAATTTGCCTCAGGTTTCAGCCGGTACCTTAGCCGGGCTTGACACTGCTGTTACTTTGGAGGAACTGGAGAGCGCCCTTCAACTTTTGCAGGGTGATCGAGCCCCGGGCCTTGACGGCATTACGACCGAGTTTTATAAAGTTTTTTGGTCGGAGGTGGGAGAAGACTTGCTGGCAGTTCTCAACGACAGCTTAGCCGGAGGGCGTCTGCCGGTGAGTTGTCGCAGAGCAGTCCTCACTCTCCTCCCTAAAAAAGGTGACCTCACGGAAATAAAGAGCTGGAGACCTGTATCACTTTTGTGTAGTGACTATAAGATTTTATCTAAAGTTTTATCCAAAAGGCTTAGCAAAGTGATGGAGCAAGTTGTCCATGCAGATCAAACGTACTGCGTACCCGGCAGATCTATAGCAGATAATGTGTCTGATTCGCGACGTAATTGACGTCTCGAGGATATTAAAGCTTGATGTTGGCTTAATATCACTAGACCAAGAAAAAGCTTTCGATAGAGTGGAACATAAATATCTATGGGACGTTTTAGGTGCTTTTGGCTTTAGTGAAACATTCATAAGCATGCTTAAAGTCATGTACTGCGATGTGGAGAGCATCCTGAAGATTAATGGGGGATTAAGCGCTCCTTTTAAAGTTAACAGGGGTGTGAGGCAGGGATGCTCTTTATCCGGAATGCTTTATTCCCTTGCAATAGAGCCTCTTTTAAATACATTGAGAATACGTTTAAACGGTATTTCCATACCCGGGTGTATCAATCCTCTCCGTCTGTCAGTTTACGCTGATGACGTAGTTGTATTGATAAATGGAGAGAGGGATATAACAGCACTTTTAAAGATACTTAATGATTTTGGGCTGGTATCATCAGCCAAAGTGAATTGGTTGAAAAGCGAGGCTTTATTGCTCGGCCAATGGTTGGCTAATGGAGTCCCTAACCTCCCAGGCGGTTTGCTTTGGGAAAAGGATGGTTTTAAATATCTGGGCATTTTTTTAGGAAATGACACAGTGGTGCAAAAAAACTGGGAGGGTGCACTTGAAAAAGTGAAAGGGCATCTTGAAAAGTGGAAATGGCTGCTCCCAAGAATGTCTTATAGGGGGCGTACACTCATAATTAATAATTTGGTAGCATCATGTTTTTGGCACCGGCTGGCCTGTGTGGACCCCCCACCAGACCTTTTGTGCAAAATACAATCTTTGTTGGTTAATTTTTTTTGGGATCATTTACACTGGGTCCCTCAGGCAGTTTTGTTTATGCCAAAGGACGAAGGTGGACATGGCCTTATGCAGATGCAAAGTAGGACTGCAGCCTTTCGGATGCAGTTCATAAA
>NC_045162.1:77133-87133 GCF_900700415.2 Clupea harengus | reverse complement strand
TATGTTTCTCTACTCTATGTGTGTGTGTGTGTGTGTGTGTGTGTGTTTCTCTTCTCTATGTGTGTGTGTGTGTGTGTGTGTGTGTGTGTTTCTCTTCTCTATGTGTGTGTGTGTGTGTGTTTCTCTACTCTCTCTTCTCTCTCTTCTCTTCTCTCTTCTCTACTCAAAAATAAGTACTACACATAGGAAAAGTACTACACATAAGAACCAAAAAACACAATATATACATACGATACAAATATATAAACAATGAATGTAAAAAAAGTAAAGTGGAAAGTGGAGTGCAAAATGCAAAACAGGAGTGCAATGTGAATGAGCAATGTGCAATGTAATGTAATGTGTGTTAATGTAACACAGACTTAGGGTGTGGGGGGGGGATAAGAGTCCAGGTCAGGTGGGGGGTCCCGGGCCTTGCACATGCTCCGTGGTCCCAGTCTGACCACCCCAAGGAAATGTCAAAACGGTAACCACAGCAACCAAGACCTCACCAACATATCACCAAAAACATGAGTTAGCATGCTAGCAATGCTTTTTTATCAGTGCCAGCTGTACTGCTGTTAGTGTTTAACGTTTCTACCTTCAGTGGTTAGATTGGGACCAAAAGTCCTTACTGCTGCTATGAATGTTTTCATACTAGTAACCATACCACTCAATACTAATCAATAATCCCATACCACTCAATACTAATCAATAATCCCATACCACTCAATACTAATCTAATCAATAATCCCATACCCCTCAATACTAATCTAATCAATAATCCCATACCACTCAATACTAATCAATAATCCCATACCCCTCAATACTAATCTAATCAATAATCCCATACCACTCAATAATCAATAATCAATAATCCCATACCACCAATAATCCCATACCACTCATTTGACCCAGGCCTAGGTATTGTTATGTCTCTACATTGTCTGTTTCATTTCTGTTTTATTTTTTGTTTTCTCTCTACAAATGTTAGATTTGAAAATCGCTGATTTAAACTCATCATAGTTGCAGTCATGAGTGTTTTGCATACCGTCAACTTGTAGGCCGTAGTCCTCATAACATGTTAAACTTTACAAGTCTGCTGAAGCCCACAGACGCTGTATTTGCAAAATACACGATTAAAACTTTTCAAGCACTGAATCAAATAGCTAAGAGAGTGTTGTCGTAAGATTCATCTAATGCATTCATTCATAAATACATGTAACTGTGCTTGAATGGACAGAGCAGCTTTTTTCATAAGCTCTTCTGACGTCTGAGGAAGCTTCAGAATGGAATGTTAATGAAAGCCTTAGGAGTGGCTGAATGCAAGATTCATTTAAGGGAGCATGTTTGTAAATTAGAAAACCCCTTAATATAAATGTAGGGCTTTTACATAGTTTCAAGGACAAAAAAAGGGGGAATGAAAGTGTATTTTAAGTGTTTTGTAGCCAAGTCTCACAAACACACACACATAAACACACACACACACACACACACACACACACACTGTTTCCAGCAGGTAACTTCCTAACTCTACTGACAGTGTGAGCACACAGGTGGGGTTGGTGTCCTAACATGGCTTACTCATTCTGCTCAGGTGCTGGGGTGAGTTACTATGGCAACCGGCGTTGAGAGGCGTTGAGAGTTGTAGGCTCTTGTAGGAGTGGCCCTTGGGAACATTCTTTGCTAAATCACGACCTGAAACCAGTTCCCAGCGCCCTGTGTGTGTGTGTGTGTGTGTGTGTGTGTGTGTGTGTGTGTGTGTGTGTGTGTGTGTGTGTGTCTACGCCGGCGGGGACTAGACTGTGGGAGGTGCAACAGGTTTGCCTACAGGTAGGCCTCATCTGTCTGCGACCGGCCTTTCAACACATTGGGCTTGTTGGTGTGTGTGTTTCTTCAGAAGCAGTAAGTGTGTTTGCATGCGCGGTTGTTGGTGTGTGTGTTTCTTCAGAAGCAGTAAGTGTGTGTTTCCGTGAGTGGGTGTTGAACTACAAATGTCTGCTGGAAGGGTCTTCAGGCAGGAACCCCTCCCAACCGAACAGGTGAAGTCAGGTGAGTGGCTCTTTAAGCTGATGTCTAAACATGTCTAAATCTCAGAATGAAACTGTTTACTGTTTAGTAACTCCCATTATCTACCTTTGCCATTTTCTGTTTCTACACGTTTGAAATCTAGGCATTCCGTGTGTATAAAGATCAAAAGCAAACGCAATGGCTGCCAGATATCCTTGGTGGAAATCTTTCACGGTGAAGAAGAAGAGAGACGCCGCAGCGCAGGACTTGGACCGCGAGACCAACACCGAGAACGCGCCCGACGGCTCCACACCACCGGACCCGCTGGATAACAACAGCTCTAGTTTGATCTCTGACGACACCTATGACGACTCTCAGGTCGAGTCCGCGTTCAGTGAGCACACCTCCCGGCGGAACCTACGAGTGTCCCGCTCCGGTCGATTTAAAGAGAAACGGAAAATTCGGGTAACTTTACCCGAAAATAACAACTTTTATGACACTACCACTGCTGTGGCCAAATAACGACAATGAATTGTTGCGAATGGGATCTGGGTTTATGCATTTTACACTTACATTACACTCTGTTAAAACTGAAGTTTTTTGGGAATGTGATTATGATAGGGTCTGGGGGTCTCAGGGCACACCGGGCTATGAATAGCATGTAGGCTCTGTCTCCCGTAACTGGATATAACGTCTACTGTTCTCCGCACAGCTAAGGATTTAAAACTAGCAAAAGGGCTGAAGTTTGAAAAGCCGGATCGCCCTGGCCTATTTAATTGTTTGTCAGTAATTTGTGTTAAATTGTTGGAAGGAAACGTATTTATTGATTGATTGAAGTTGTGCAATGATTATTATATGAAGGATACCTTTGGTGTTGGTGACGAGAGTTAGTGCTAAACATGTTATTGGTATTATTGTAATTGATAGCTTACCGTCAGCTCACACGTCCATAAAGAACCATGATCCATAATGCCGACATGTCCTGCAGTAACCTGCCTGGTTCGCAGGTGGATGCGGGTGTTGTTGGCCCTGGGGTGATACTGCCGGCCGGGGCGAGTTTGAGCTGGTGTTCGTTGTGTTTCAAAACACTGGTCTAGGGCGAGACCGGCACGGACCGGCACAAACCGCATACTTTCAGCGTGTCTGTGCCGGACCCTGGGCATCTTTTGAATGTTTCTATTCCAGTTTACATCGCGTAGGTCACAACCTTCGATCAGCAAAACAAGCACTACTGACCGTAGACCAGCGTGGGTTAATGATGCCGTAGACCAGCGTGGTTTAATGAAGAGCACCGTTACCTGTAGGGGTGGGGGGAAGCGTGAAGCAAGTGTTGAGAGTGTGTCATCGAGCACCCTCTGTGTTGTAGCATTGAGCAATTTACTGAAGGACATTAATGTTTAAATGAAGTACTGTTCATGAAATACTAAAGGACATTAAATGTTTAAATGAAGAACTGTTCGTGAAATAAAGAACTACCTATTGTCACCACAAACAGGTCATCAGTCAAATGTTGTTTAGTTACCAAGTGACAGTGAATAAGCTGTTGTCAACGGGAGCACTCCGCTGCTGTCAACGGGAACACTCCGCTGTTGTCAACGGGAGCACTCCGCTGCAGATACATACTGTACCCCTTAGGGGTGATAAGGTGTGATGTGTGTGTGATGTGTGTGTGTGATGTATGGCCTTGTCACATAACCTTAAGATAAAGATGATGAATAATCCTTGGGGAAAATGTAAACAATGTCACGTGACTGCACGTATGTTCGGCAGCAGCATTGTTCAAGTACACTTCCGTCTCCAGCTGGAAATACCACCACTCCTTGAAATGGACTAATTTAGTTATTTATTTATGAAATATCAGCACTCCTTGAAATGGACTAATTTAGTTATTTATTTATGAAATATCATCACTACTTGAAATGGACTCATGTAGTTATTTATTTATGAAATATCATCACTACTTGAAATGTACTCATTTAGTTATTTATTTATGAAATATCATCACTACTTGAAATGTACTCATTTAGTTATTTATTTATGAAATATCATCACTACTTGAAATGGACTAATTTAGTTATTTATTTATGAAATATCATCACTACTTGAAATGGACTAATTTAGTTATTTATTTATGAAATATCATTACTACTTGACATTTAGTTATTTATTTATGAAATATCATCACTCCTTAAAATGTACTAATTTAGTTATTTATTTATGAAATATCATCACTACTTGACATGGACTCATTTAGTTATTTATTTAGGAACAGTAACAGGTATGGGAATAGGCAAGGGCGTCAAACTGTAGACCAATTTATTTCAATTACTGGTAACCCTTAAGCTCCTTTAACTTGAAACTGTCTATAGAGCACGGGGAACTGACTGATAGATCCTTTAACTTGAAACTGTCTATAGAGCACGGGGAACTGACTGATAGATCCTTTAACTTGAAACTGTCTATAGAGCACGGGGAACTGACTGATAGATCCTTTAACTTGAAACTGTCTATAGAGCACGGGGAACTGACTGATAGATCCTTTAACTTGAAACTGTCTATAGAGCACGGGGAACTGACAGATCCTCCCGCACACAATAGCCCTGAGAGTCATTAAGGGATCATCCTTCAGCACCACACTACAGGGAGGTGTGTGTGTGTGTGTGTGTGTGTGTGTGTGTGTAAGCGCATAGAGCATCACTGTCTTTGCCAGGCAGACGGCGACTTTGTCCTGCACATGGGTGCGGTGAGTGTGAACAGCTTGCTGGCAGCAGCTTCCCCAGAAATGTGATGAACAGGTCCATTCTAATCTGTCCCCCTAAAATAGTAGTTAACTCTAATGTGTGTTATGTAAGGGTGAACCAGAGTTGGGTTATTAACTCTAATGTGTGTTATGTAAGGGTGAAACAGAGTTGGGTTTGTTCTGTCACTCGTCAGGGTCATGCCCTGCTGCCATGGGAACGGAGGTCAGGGTCATGCCCTGCTGCCATGGGAACGGAGGTCAGGGTCATGCCCTGCTGCCATGGGAACGGAGAGTGTGAATGAGGCAGCTGGCTTCGAGGACGCTATGGTTCCACCTCAGAGCACCAAGGGGTGAGAAGCTCTCACCTGACCCTATCTTCATCTTCACCTTCATCGTCATGCCTAACACCTCACACAGCCCTTTAAGTTTACTCTCAATGGGATTCCCAACCTCCAGTAGTTTGGTTGTTGTTGCTAAATTGGAAGTGGCTTTGACTGAAGCGTCCAAGTGCCAAATGAGTCCATGTGAATGTGTCCATGTGAGTGTGCGGGCGCCATGTAAGGTTGCCATGTTGGAATGCCATGTTTCTGATCTCCTGCATAGAGCTGACACCTAATGGCCAGTCTGGTCCCAGCCTGGGGAGGGAGACGTGCTGTGCAAACAGCCCAACAATGAGACTCTCTCTGAGACCACGAGTTTGGTGCAAGAGATTAAAGATGGAGTCAGCGATTCCAATTCAAAACACTTTATTGTCAAATGCAAAGAATTTCTCCCCACTGTCCTCTAGCTGTCCATTCAGTGTGTGTGTGTGTGTGTGCACTTAAACACACTCAGGTGTTCATACACAGTCCTCTAGCTGTCACTCAAACACACTCAGGTGTTCGTACACAGTCCTCTAGCTGTCACTCAAACACACTCAGGTGTTCGTACACAGTCCTCTAGCTGTCACTCAAACACACTCAGGTGTTCGTACACAGTCCTCTAGCTGTCACTCAAACACACTCGCGTACACACTCCTGCCATCCGCTATTCCAGCCAATCAGCACGTTACTTGAGGAGCACAGAAGGAAGGGGTGTCGTTGAGATCAAGAGAATTCAGAAGTGTATCTGCAGAAGGCTGTGAATGGATTGAGTCACGCAGCAAGACAGCGAGCAGATGGCGTTCACTTCAGTCTCATTCCAAACAAACTCAAACAGATGCTCTCACTCAGACGCCTGTCTAAGAGATACACTGAGAGTACAAGAGATGACACAATAAATATACACAGAGAGAGACAGGCACTCAGATGGGGGACGGAGAAAGAGAGAGAGGAGGGGGGGGAACAGATGGTTAGACCTCACCCGTGCTATTCTCCCCTGCTGTGTTGGAAGAGACAGAACTCCCCCTACTGGTGATGAGTAGAACTACCTGCTATTCTCCCCTGCCGTGTTGGAAGTGTAGGCAACACCAGAACAGCAGCAGAGACAGCACTCCCCCTACTGGTGATGAGTGGAACTACCATTCTCTTCAGAGGCAGGGTGATGCAGGATTAGGGTCAGGGTTAGGGGCTGGGTGCTTCAGGCCCCCGGGGAGGGGGGGGGGGGGGGTTAGGGGCTGGGTGGTGCCCCACTATGCTGCCTGATGCAGGGCTGGCTGGACGCTAGGGAGGCTTTCCTTGGAGTTATATTTGTACCTACCCCCCAAAGCACTAACATACATTTATGGGACTCATGTCAGCTGGATGTTGTATAAGTAGCACACACACATCAAACTCATCGAACTCAATGTGTGTGTGGGGGGGTAGGGGGGTAGGCAGACACACACCATCTAACAAGCAGAGTCCTGGGAGAAAACAGAAATGATCAATTCATTCATTCTACACACTTTCACACCCATCTTGGTTTGTTTTTTTCCTATACATTTTGAAAATCTAAAAAATGTCGTCCATGGGACGGGAGACGACACTGCGTTACGCTGAAAATGCCAATGACGGCATATTAAGGGGTCAAAGGTCGACGTGATGTGCGTTAAGGTGGCTATAGCTCGTCGTGTTTGTAGGTGAACTCCCGGGAGGAGATAAAGCCATCCTGGTCCTCGTCCTCCTTCTGGAAGATGTCCTCCACCATCACCTCGTGGTGTGTGTCGTTGGCAGGGTAACCGTGTCTCTCAAACTCCTTCCTCAGGTACTCCTTCACCTGCTCACACCAGGGGAACAGCACACACACACACACAAACACACACACACACACACACACACACACCACACAGGTCCTTTCAGATATAAGCAGATGTATATACTGATTCACACACACACACACACACACACACACACACACACACACACACACACACACACACACACACCTATTTCACTAACCCTAACCTGTTCAAAAGAGGGGGAACAGCTGCTGCTGTAGCTCACATTGGACATCACACACACACACACACACAGACACCACACACACACACACACACACACACACACACCACACACACACACACACACACACACACACACAAACATCTACCTTTCAGATATAAGCAGATGTATATACTGATTCACACACACACACACACACACACACACACACACACACACACACACACACACACACACACACACACACACACACACACACACACACACACACAGTCACACACACAGATGACCATGAACCAGTGCGTACCTCCTGCTTGGAGAGCTTCCAGTCGTCGTTGAGGTCCATCTCCTGGAAGGACTCGTGGGAGCGCGGCCCGTTGCGGATCTCGATCACCTCGATGTCGAAGATCAGGGCGCTCTCGGGCGGGATCTTACCTGAACGCCAACGCAAGGGGCAAACGGACGGGCATGTTAACGCCAGCACTGAGAGAGGAGGGGCAGTTTGGGGAGAGAGGAGAGAGGAGAGAGGAGGGGTAGTTTGGGAAGAGAGGAGAGAGGAGAGAGGAGAGAGGAGGAGAGAGGAGGGGTAGTTTGGGGAGAGAGGAGAGAGGAGGGGAGGAGGGAGGAGAGAGGAGAGAGGAGAGAGGAGAGAGGAGGAGAGAGGAGAGAGGAGAGAAGAGAGGAGGGAGGAGAGAGGAGGGGTAGTTTGGGGAGAGAGGAGAGAGGAGAGAGGAGAGAGGAGAGAGGAGGGAGGAGAGAGGAGAGAGGAGGGGTAGTTTGAGGAGAGAGGAGAGAGGAGGGGTAGTTAGGGTGGGTGGGGGTTCACCTTTGCCCTCCTTCCCGTAGGCCAGGGCTGAGGGGATGGTCAGCTTCCTCTTCTCCCCGGCACACATGTCCTGCATGCCCTTATCCCAGCCCACGATCACCTCGCGGATGCCCAGCGTGAACCACACCGCGTTCTTGTCTCCGTGCTCACGGCTGTTAAACACACACACACACACACACACACACACACACACACACACACACAGATGCCCAGCGTGAACCACACCGCGTTCTTATCTCCGTGCTCACGGCTGTTAAAGAGTCACAGTCTTACTATCAGAGCTTTCATGTTTCACTTCATACCAGGCTGTCCATCAATGCATTTAACACTGAATTAAAGAAACCTACGCCGTAATCCCCTGTTAGTTGTTATAAATCACACCCAGATGCATGCTACGACTGAATTAGTACACCATAATAATAGCATGCTACGACTGAATGAGTACACCATAATAACATGCATTTCTGTGGTTCTGCACAGATGTATCACCTGGAGTGGAACATGGTGCCGTTACTTTCCAGATATCCATCGTAGTGAACTAGAAGTATGTCCCCGTATTTGGACTTTCGATGACACAGAAAGGGCTTGTACAGAACTTCAATCTTCACCTCTGGTTCCGGAAGTTTTGCACAGTCCACATTTAAGAGGACGAACATTAAAAGAAAACTAAATAGGATTGGCGACATGTTTCCTCTTAAAAAAAGGGGCTCGTTGCTCTGATGTGAACACAACCCAAACCCGTTAGCTAGTTGCACTACGCCGACTACGTGGCATGCAACTTTTCAAGCATTCCAGGACTAGTAGCAACATCCCAGGTTTCCCTTGTAGACTTGTGTCACCGCCCACCTTCTTACTATTGGTTTGTTTTGTTGAAAGAAACGCCTTATATCATGAGAAGTCACTTCTGATTGGAACTCGTCTCAGTAACGTCCACGTCCCGCCCTGTCGCCCCCAGCTGCTAACATTCTAGGCGTTGGTGTGAATGGAGGCGAAGGATTTGAGTAGCGAACTCAAAGTGCTGTGACAGGACGGCTTACGTGTGATCACATGGAACTGAATTCACGTACAATTTACGCCATTCTAGCTCGCTGTTCATACGAGATAAGCCTGGTAACTAAGGCTGGCAGATCTACGATGGAATTAAAGTGAGATTCTCTTCTCAGGACTCATTGCATGCCGATATACTATGTGACCAACGAAAGAAATCAAGGCAATATGGAGGGAGTACTTCATAAATGGACAAACTATATCAGTGGTATGTTGCTTTCTTTAATATCGTCCCTGTCAAACGTCATGTATAGTCGAATGTTTGTATGAGCGGCATATAGCTTGTTAGCCAAGAAGCAGTTTAGCTAAGAACAAGCTAATCTAGCCCAGCTAATTTGGCTAGCTTTTTAAATGTTTATATATGTGACCAAGTCGCTAAAGCAGCTAAATGAAGCCACAATGTTGGGCACTTTATTTCTTTGCAGCCTTGATCATCTAGCTTTTACAGTAGCCTAGTTGGTTGTAACTTGATCGCGTCCTTAAACCTCTAGCTAGCCAGTGAAGTTAATCAGTTAGCCTATCTGTTTACTGCAGATTGTGTTAACGTTATCATTACCCATAGCTAACATGCCAGTTAACGTTAACTTAAAACAAGTAAGCTTGACAGCAAATATTACATACGTTGATGACAAAGGTAACGATTGCTATTCTTTACAAGCAGTGATCTAAATAGTGCCACAGCCTGTTTTGTAACCGGTGTTCCAGTTCAACTGGTTATCATGTTAACTGGTGATGATGTCTGTTTACTTTTCGACTTGTCTTAACTCACCTGCTGTTGTTGTAGATGAGCACAGTCGCAGATTCGTCAATCCTATAAATATGGTTGAAAGTCAAATCTGGCGCTCCACTTTGTTGGTCAATGAAGGCGAACGAATGTGTCAGTGTTTGAACTGTCAGATTGTCTGTAATGATGCCTTCAAAAATATATAATTAGAATGCAATGAAAATGGCCACTGTGGGTCCGAACCTAAATTAAGATGAAAACCAATGAAACTGGAACACTGTAATGTATCTTGAACAGTCATACAGAGACGCTAAAGT
>NC_045162.1:67133-69633 GCF_900700415.2 Clupea harengus | reverse complement strand
TTTGGTTTGGTATGTGTGTGTGTGTTCTGATTTGTTTTTGGTGTGTGTGTGTTCTGATTTGTTTTTGGTTTGGTATGTGTGTGTGTGTTCTGATTTGTTTTTGGTGTGTGTGTGTTCTGATTTGTTTTTGTTTTTATATGTGTGTGTTGTGTGTGTGTTCTGATTTGTTTTTGATTTGGTGTGTGTGTGTGTGTGTGTGTGTTCTGATTTGTTTTTGGTTTGGTTATTACATGTGTGTGTGTTTGTTGTAAACTCTTCTTATGCTCATGTAACTGAAATAAAGGCATGTTGTTGGACACTGGGTTTACTGTTCGTGTGTGTGTGTGTGTGTGTGTGTGTGTGTGTGTGTGTGTGTGTGTGTGTGTGTTCTAGATTTAGTGATATAACTCTGGATGAAGATTCTGGGATCCCCACCCAAGCTTTTCTGGACTCTTGCTATGCTATAGTACCCGTATTAGGTAGGTCACTTCTATCTCTCTCTCTCTCTCTTTCTTTCTTTCTTTCTTTCTTTCTTTCTTTCTTTCTTTCTTTCTTTCTTTCTTTCTTTCTTTCTTTCTTTCTCTCTCTCTCTCTCTAGATCTGCACTAGTGTTGTTACCCTCCCTTATATAACCGTATTCTCCTCTTTCCTCTCTCCTCATCTCTCCATCCCTCCATCTCCATCTCTCTCTGCATCCCTCCCTCCTGCTGTTCTGTGCTGTAAGGGTGAAGGGACTACACTAACACACACACACACACACACACCAGCTCCTCTATCATCATCATATTATATATAAGCATCTTCTCTTCTCTTGTCTGATTTATCATATTATATATAAGCCTCTTCTCTTCTCTTCTCTGATTTATCATATTATATATAAGCCTCTTCTCTGAGACTAAGGAGCAGTTGGTCTGGTGTCTATCTCTAAACCCACCTGCTGATTTAGGATTAAACCCTGACTAACACAGAGCACCGGCCACACATGCAGTCAAATATATTTGGAAAACTTCATAATCGTTCAAACATAAACCAAACCTGCACCGTCTGATGTGATGTGAGCGATATCCACCCTGAGGAGTTGCCGTGGGTGATGAATGATTTCTCTCCTCAGATAAATTGGGCCCCACAGTATTTGCTCCTGTTAAAATGGACTTTGTGGGCAACATCAAGGTAAGCTTCACACACACACACACACACACTCACACCCACACTCACACTCACACTCACACACCCTCACCCTCTCATCACTAGGGTTGGGTACCGAGAACCGGTACCAATATGGAACCGGTTCCAATACAACCGGTACCTACCCGGACCGAAATGCAACGCAGATTTCGGTGCTTCATTTCGGTGCCTGAGCCAATTGAACACGGTCGCTAGGCAGATTCCGTGGGGCACATGTAAAACTGCCCCAGCTCCCAATGTAAACTTTGTCCTGTGTCGCTCACGCTCATTGGTGTTTTCATAGCAACATACAGTGAAGAGCAGGCAGCATTTCACAGAGCAAGCACAAACAGAACTAGCCATCAACCTTTTAACAGAGAAAATACCGAAAGGTAAACGGTCAAAAGTGTGGCTGTATTTCGCACAAAAAGATTCAAACATCGCGACGTGCAGCAAATGCAACAAAATAATTGCGTGAAAAGAGGGGAGAGAAGGCAAGAGTCAACGGCAGATCAGCAACCGAAGACTGAAAAATAAACGAGATGACAGCTAAACTACCAACGGTAGTCTCTTAAAGGGGCAGTACACATTTTCTCGTACTCAGTGTGTTCAAGTAACAAGATTAACTATGAACAAGATAGAAAAGATAGGTATAAACAAATCATAAAATGGTGAAATTTCATGAAATAAATGCAAACAAAATAATAAATTTTTGACTCCAAAGGCAAATATGCTCATATTTTTGCAAAAGAAGTTTGAAGCTGTTTTTTGTATTTATGTATATGTATTTAAGTATACTATAAACTGTTGTTTACAGTTAATATAATGTTCATAATTTGAAGTTAAAAAGTTTGAAGCTGTAGTTGGAAGCCAAGTGTTTTGTATGTATTTTGAATTTGAAGAAAAAAGCCTTTCTTTAATGTCGTCAATCGTCGCTTTGTGCTTTAAAAAAAAAAGTATCGGTTCCGGCACCGGTATCGTTTTAAAAGTATCGGTTATGTACCGGTATCGGATAAAAACCAAACGATACCCATCCCTACTCATCACAGGGCATCACTCCCCTCATCAGTAATTCTGCCAGTGGCCACACGGGGGCACTCTCCCCTTAGCTGTGTTCATCCAGCTGCAGCCCTGTGCGCATCCCCAAGAGTTATTATAACCTCCTGCTGAACACAACACACACACACACACACACACACACACAGCATTCTCTCTCTTTCACACACACACACACACACACACACACACACACACACACACACACACACACACACACACTCACACACTCTCTCTCTCTCTCTCTCTCTCTCTCTCTCTCTCTCTCTCTCTCTCTCTTTCTTTCTTTCTTTCTTTCTTT
>NC_045162.1:44633-62133 GCF_900700415.2 Clupea harengus | reverse complement strand
GTGTGTGTGTGTGTGTGTGTGTGTGTGTGTGTGTGTGTGTGTGTGTGTGTGTGTGTGTGTGTCTGCGCTCTCTCCTCTCCTCTCCTCAGTGCTCCTGGTCCACATGCTCCAGGCTGCGCTGTGACTGTAGTGGTGCTCTCTCAGTCATGTTCATGTTGGCCCCGCTCCGTCTTGAACTGCACACTCTCCCCTATCATGTGTTTACAGTCTTCAGGAGGCCATAGCCTCCCTCATCATCATCATCCTCCCTCATCCTAATCTTCATCATCATCATCATCATCATCATCATCATCATCATCATCATCATCACCCCCTCCCCTCTGACTCATCACACTCGTCATGTCTGGGCTCCTGTCTGTATTAATGAGCATCTCAGTGTTTTAGTTTTTATCTTCTGTGTGCCACATGTGGAACAGGCCTGGTGTGTGTGTGTGTGTGTGTGTGTGTGTGTGTGTGTGTGTGTGTGTGTGTGTGTGTGCGGCACCAGAGAGATAGGGACCACAGTATTACCCTGAGCTGCAGAATCCAGACACTCATCGCAGCAGCAGTAGAGTTCAGCGCAGACTAGGGGTCAGTGACCTCTCTGGTGTGTGTGTGTGTGTGTGTGTGTGTGTGTGTGTGTGTGTGTGTGCCACAGTGTCATAGTGAAACACATAGACCTCTCTGGACTGACACATCTCACCCCCCTGAGCTGCTGGGGATCTGGGCGTGGATCGGAGGATCGGAGAACTCTCTGGAAGGAAGCGTTGTGTTCCGCTGCAGAAGCCACACAGCACAGCACAGCACATGGTCCTTCAGGAAACCCTTATTTATTTATTAGGAGATTACTGGAAGTTAAACGCGTACGGCGTCCGCCTCACGTGCACTAGCGTACGGCATCCTCCTCACGTGCACTAGCGTACGACATCCTCCTCACGTGCACTAGCGTACGACATCCTCCTCACGTGCACTAGCGTACGGCGAGTGTGTGAACAGACCAGACAGTGTGTGTTATTTTAACCTTCTAATTGATTCTGATGATAAAGGATTAGTTGTGCTTTATATGAGGGCAGGGTAAGGGTTTGACCCCGTGACCTCTCCAGAGGCCAGGGTAAGGGTTTGACCCCGTGACCTCTTCAGAGGTCCTGCAGTACCAGGCCCAGACTATGAGGTCCAGTCACAGGACAGAGTTCCCCCTGACCGACTAGAACTGATTAATCTCCTCCTTTTTACCGGGTCTTAATACGAAACATTAACCTTCACTGCAGCCTGGACCTGAAGGCCATCTGTGGGGTGAGCTGTGATGGACACACACACACACACACACACACACTGCAGCCTGACCCTGAAGGCCATCTGTGGGGTGAGCTGTGATGGACACACACACACACACACACACACACACACACACTGCAGCCTGACCCTGAAGGCCATCTGTGTGTGAGCTATGATGGACACACACACACACACACACACACACACACACTGCAGCCTGACCCTGAAGGCCATCTGTGTGTGAGCTGTGATGGACATGTGCGTCACGGACATCAACAACAGTGATGATATTCCACCTGAAAATATTGTGCAATGTTAATAATTTTTATATGTAAGAATTTACACCTGTACTTTTCATAAAGATGTGCCTAACAGTGCTCGTGTCTGTCATCTCTGTAGCCACTTTGACCCACCTCGTGTGTGTGTGTGTGTGATCTGTCTGTGTGTGTGTGATCTGTCTGTGTGTGTGTGTTTGATTTGGTCTGATCTGGTGGTTGTGTGTGTGTGTGTGTGTGTGTGTGTTTGATCTGTCAGTGTGTTTGATCTGGTCTGATCTGGTGGTTGTGTGTGTTTGATCTGTCTGTGTGTGTGTGTTTGATCTGGTCTGATCTGGTGGTTCTGTGTGTGTGTGTGTGTGTGTGTGCTGTTCCTGGTGCCCTGCGTGTCAAATGCTCCTTCTAGGTCTGGACACACACACACACACACACACAAACAGATACAGACACACACACACACACACACACAACCACATGCCTTGCTCTGGGTCATAGGTTTGCACAGGGACTGACAGCTCACAAATATTCACACACACACTCATATAAACACACACATGCACACACACTCATATAAACACACACATGTACACACACTCATATAAACACACACACACACTCATATAAACGCACACATGCACACACACTCATATAAACACACATGTACACACACTCATAAACACACACACACTCATATAAACACACACATGCACAGCACACACACTCATATAAACACACACATTTTCTGTGGTATAGTGTGTGTATCTTGTCATGCTACTCCTCACAACCACACAACATCCTCTCCAAACACACAAACACACACAACATCCTCTTCATACACACACCCACACACCCTCCTCTCCAAACACACACACACCCTCCTCTCCAAACACACACACAGTTTCCTGTCTCCTCACACACACACACACCCTCCTCTCCAAACACACACACACACCCTCCTCTCCAAACACACACACACACCCTCCTCTCCACACACACACACACACACCCTCCTCTCCAAACACACACACACCCTCCTCTCCACACACACACACACACAGATGTTCTAAGTGTGTTAATATGATGATGATGATGATGTTCTAAGTGTGTTAATATGATGATGATGATGATGATGATGATGATGTTCTAAGTGTGTTAATATGATGAAGATGATGAAGATGATGTTTTAAGTGTGTTAATATGATGAAGAAGATGATGATGAAGATGTTCTAAGTGTGTTAATATGATGAAGAAGATGATGATGAAGATGTTCTAAGTGTGTTAATATGATGATGAAGAAGATGTTCTAGGGCTAAGCTCAAGGCTCTTTCGACTTTTGTTTGATTGTCAGAAAATCACACACACACACACACACACACACACTCCTCTTCCAACTTACACGCACGCACACACTGTTACGTCCCTGAACATTTTCCATGGCCTATGTATACTGTTGTGTGCCTTTTCCGTGTTTTACAGACAGCCCAGCATAAGGCTTAATTGCTGTTCTATTCCCATTGGGTGCCCGATCAGAGCCGGCCCCTTAAAAAGGGCTTGGTGACGTCACCCAAGGAGAATCGTTCTGGAAGAGACGCAGTTGTCGTTGTGGCGGCCACCAGGATTGCCGCATGATCTCGGAGCCTCGCCGAGGCCGTGAGACCTACCTGTCTCGGAGTGAGAGTTCGAGAGGGAGGCTCAGGATTCTTGGAGGCTTAGTGCTGGAGGCCTGTTTGTTGCTTTGTTTCTTTGCTACTTTGAGGTTTTTGTTGTTTCTATTTTTGTTGTCTCCCCGTTTTTCCACTATTCCATATATTTTTGGTTTAGTTTAAAGATAATAAATTAATGATTAATTTTGTCTCATCCGACGTTGTCTGCCCGTTTTCTTACTCCCACAAACTTGTTTTTGTTTACGTTGCCTGGCCCTAGCAGGGAACGTAACAAATTGGGGGCTCGTCCAACCTTTCTTTAAAAACTCCTAATTCCACAGCTTGGGAGTTTTTTTTTTAATCTAGTATTTTCGTGATTTTTTTTTTGTGTTCGAAAATTGTTTGTGATTATCCGTCCGCTTTTCACTTCTCCGCTTTTTGACTACACTCTGAGAATTGCGCTGTGACCAAAGAACGCTGGTAAGTTTAGTGTTTTGATTATTTGTTGATTTGGTGGGGTTTTGTTGACGCAAATCCGGGGGGAGACTTGTCTCTAACTGGTACGCGTTGAAGATATTCGAGGGTAGTTAGTTAGTTAGTCGGGTATTATTCAGGGACCAGGGTTCGCCCAGTATGGGTTATAGGTTACAGTGCTGTGTGTAGGAGTCGTATTTTTGTAGAAAAGCGCTGTTGGTTTGTTAACACAAATAATTAGTTCTCGCAAGTCGCAAGTTTTTTTTGTTGTGTGGAATATTGTTAATTGGCAGATTGTCGGAAATCTGTGGTTTTGTTTTTTTTGTTCTCTCTCAGAGCATTCTTTTGTGTGGCTTAGACGAGTTTTGATGTGTATTTGTTCAGTCGGAAAAATGGTGTCATTTTGTGGCAAATGGTAGACCTAGGTGGTTCGTGGGTTTTGGGATTTCATTTCAGAGTTCGTTGTTTGAACCTTCATTTTGAGGGTGGAGGGGGTACCTTATTCCGTTAGTAATTTAGGTCTATTGGGATTTACACTGTTACACTGATTGCCGTAAGAATTATACTAGTCGTAGACTTGCTACCATATACAAAGTGGTTACGATTTGATAGGTTGATAGTGTTATTGTTGGTTCAGTTTAGAGTGCACTCTGTAAACAATACAGTAAGATGTCTGTGGTTGAGGAGTTTATTGAGAGTCCTTCGGAAGTTCTGTTGCTGAATTGCACCAAAGACCAGTTAGTGGAGATTGCTGAACATTATGATATTAGCCTTACAACTGATGATCGAAGGCTTAAGGAGACATTGTTCAAAGCTGTTGTTGTAGGCCTAGTCGGGAAAGCGATTCTACCTGAGAGCGAGGAAAGTCCCGTTTCGCATCCTGCTGCTGAGGTGTCAGTTGCTAGTAGTTCGTTGGAGTATGAACTAAAACTTCGGGAATATAAATTAGAGGAACATAAATTACAGTTAGAAGCAGCTAAGTTGAGGGTTGAGAGAGAGAATCGAATTGTTAAAGAGAAGGAGATTGCGAAAGACATTGAAATGAAGAAATTGGAGCTTGATTTTGGCTTAAGAAAACTTGAATATGAAGAAAAACGCGAGGAACGCGAGTTCGAGTTACGCAAGCTTGAATTAGAATTGGCTGCAACAAGACTTACTACCACTCCACCAGTTCCTTCATCTTATCCCTTGCAAGGCTCACAGCCTTCTTCTCCTGCTCGTGTTCTTTCTGCTCCTTTGACTCTCATGGCAGGTGCCGCTATTTCAGTTGCTTCAGGTGGCGATAACACCGCGCCTCCGCTCAATGTTCCGGCAGGAGCGTTATCGAGGAATGCTTCATTGGGTGACTTAAGGGATGTCCCTCTTGCTCCTGAGCTTGGCCCATTGCCACTACGAGTGCAGCCTTTCGACGTTACCCGTAACATTCGTATGGTTCCACCTTTTAACGAACGTGAAATTGAGAAGTATTTTACTCACTTTGAAAAAGTTGCGGTTACTCTGAGATGGCCAGTCGAGGTGTGGACTCTGCTGTTGCAAATTGTGTTGACTGGGAAAGCACAAGCTACCTATTCTGCTCTAACTATGCAACAGAGTTCTGATTATCTAACGGTGAAAACTGCAATTTTGAATGCCTATGAATTGGTCCCAGAAGCTTATAGGCAGAGGTTTCGTGGCCTTCAAAAATCAGACAGACTTACCTTTGTCGAATTTGCAAGAGAAAAAGAGATAATTTTTGAAAGATGGTGTACTTCCCAACATGCACATTCCAGAGAACAACTCCGAGAATTAGTTTTGTTGGAGGAGTTCAAAAATTGCGTTCCAGAGACGGTGGCAATGTATCTAAATGACCAAAAAGTAAACACACTGGCGGATGCTGCTGTCTGTGCTGATGAGTTTGTGCTTACGCACAAAACCTCTTTCTCGTCTATCTCTTCTCCTCGTCGTGACTTTCCTCAGCCTTCTGCTTGGCGGCAGAGTCAAAGACTAAGACCTTCCGATAGACCTCCGCTGCCATCTGCTACTGGTGAGTCGCGTGAATGTTTTTACTGTCATGAGAAGGGCCATCTCATTGCTGACTGTCCTACTCTGCAAAGGCAATCTACAGCTCCGAGGCAAAAAGGTTCCAAAAGTTCTGGCTGTGTGAGCAATGCAGTTCACCCGCACAGTAAAATAGATCCTGTCTATAAACCCTTTAGTTTGGAAGGAATGGTCTCACTCACAGGGCGTGAGGAGGATAATGTTCCAGTGAAAATGTTACGAGATACCGGGTCGGTCCAGAGTTTCATTCTTGCTTCAGTGTTGCCTTTTTCAGAAGAAACTTACTGTGATTCTGATGTACTTGTTCAAGGAATTGAGTTGGGACACTTAAAAGTTCCCTTGCACACCGTATATATTCAGAGTGATTTAGTTTCTGGGTGTTTTAGAGTGGCTGTTCGTCCGCAGCTTCCTATGGAAGGCTTCAGCCTTCTAATTGGGAATGATTTAGCCGGCGGAAAAGTTCTTCCTCTTCCGGAGGTAGTTTCGAAACCTTTGACGCCTGCTGAGGTGGACTACAGTGCTTCTGAAGTTTTTCCAGTGTGTGTTGTGACTAGGGCTCAAGCGCGCCGGTCTAACAATGCTGACTTGTCTGATACCTTTATGTCATTGGAGAATCCATTCACGTCTTTTCTCGAGTCTTCAGGGGATTCAGCACATCGGTCGCTGTCTACCACCGTTGGTGCTGAAGTTCCAATTTCGTCCCGGTCGCGGTCCACGCAGTTGGAAATTACCGAATCCGCATTGTCTCTGCCTATTGACAGGGAGTTGATCATGCGTGAACAGAAGAAAGATCCGTCATTGGCCAAGTGCCGTGCTACTGCTGGGAAGGGAGACATTGTGAATGGATCCGTGGCATATTATTGGGATAATGGCTTACTGATGCGAAAATGGACTCCATCTCAGAGTCAAGATTTGGGCTGGAATACAGCTTGTCAGTTAGTGGTTCCTGCTAAATTTAGGTTGCATGTCTTAATGTTGGGCCATGATCATGATTTTGCTGGTCACCTAGGAATTAAGAAAAGTTACTATCGTATTCTGCGTTATTTCTTTTGGCCTGGCCTAAAGTCTGATTTGGTGAAACACTGCCGTTCATGCCATCGCTGCCAGATGACGGGTAAACCTAACCAGGTTATTCCCCCTGCTCCACTCCATCCAGTTCCGGTCATTGGAGAGCCATTCGAACGCATCATTTTAGATTGTGTAGGGCCTTTGCCAAAAACAAAATCGGGGCATCGGTTCCTGTTGACAATCATGTGTGCTGCTACCCGCTACCCAGAAGCTTTTCCACTGCGCTCACTTAAGGCGAAGCCAGTAGTGAAGGCGCTAATTCGTTTCTTCTCCATTTTTGGACTGCCTAAGGTCATACAAACTGACCAGGGATCCAACTTCTTGTCTCGCTTGTTCAAACAAGTGTTAGAACAGTTGTCCATCAAACATTGTACTTCCAGTGCTTATCATCCACAGTCTCAAGGGGCTCTGGAGAGATTCCATCAGACTCTGAAGTCTATGTTCCGCACGTACTGTTTCGATTCTGCGATTCCGCACGTACTGTTTCGATTCTGCCCGAGAGTGGGATGATGGCCTCCCCCTGCTGTTGTTTGCCGTGCGTGAAACGACTCAGGAGTCACTGGGATTCAGTCCAGCTGACCTGATCTTCGGCCATTCAGTCCGTGGTCCGTTGAAGTTGCTGCGTGAGAGGTGGGGCGCAGAGACTACGGAACAGCAGCACAATTTGCTAGACTATGTCTCTGAATTTCGCGAGCGCTTGCACAAGGCTTGTGCTCGTGCTCAGGAAGCTTTGTCTTCAGCTCAGTCAAAGATGAAGACTCGCTATGATCGCAAGTCTGTTCACCGTTCTTTTCAGGCAGGTGACCGAGTGTTGGTGTTGTTGCCTGTACTTGGGTCCGCCCTCCAGGCTAAGTTTTCAGGGCCTTATGAGGTTGAATCCAAGATTAGTGACACCGACTACGCTATTTGTACGCCAGACAGGCGGCGTAAAACTCGTGTGTGTCACATTAATATGTTAAAGCCGTATGTCTCCAGGGAGCTTGAGACTGCGAGTGTGTGTCCTGTGCTCGTTGTTTCTGCAGCCCCTGTGGTCTCCTCCTATTCTCCAGAGGAGGACGGCCTGAGTTTTCGTGATGTGTCTGTTTTCGTGTCCTCGTCTTCAGAACTCAGAAATTTTGAAAAATTTGCCTCGTTTTCTTGCTCACTTGTCGGATTCTCGCGCTAAGGATGTCCAGGGGTTGATAGAATGGTGTCCTGAGTTGTTTTCAGATGTTCCCTCGCAGACCAATGTCCTTAGTCACGACATCAATGTGGGTGACCATCCATCCATCAAGCAACATGCTTACCGGCTTAATCCGACAAAAAGAGCTGTTATGAATTCGGAAGTGCAGTACCTTGTGGATCACGGGTTAGCTGAACCGAGTTCAAGTGCCTGGAGCTCCCCTTGTATCTTAGTTCCGAAGCCTGATGGCACATTTCGTTTTTGTACCGATTACCGTAAGGTTAATGCTGTGACCAAGCCTGACTCATTTCCACTCCCACGCATGGAGGACTGCGTGGACAGAGTAGGCTCAGCACGTTTCGTCACCAAGCTTGACTTACTGAAGGGATATTGGCAAGTCCCCTTGACACCTCGTGCTGCTGAAATCTCTGCATTCGTTACCCCTGACTGCTTCATGCAGTACTCAGTCATGGCGTTTGGACTTCGCAACGCTCCGGCCAGTTTCCAACGCCTGATGAATAAAGTCTTAGTTAACATACCGAATTGTGAGGTGTACCTGGACGACATAGTCCTGCACTCATTCTCTTGGTCCAGTCACCTCGAGCTTATCCACACTGTGTTCCATCGGCTCTGTGATGCCTCGCTGACCTTGAACTTGGCCAAGTGTGAGTTTGGAAAAGCCACCGTAACTTACTTAGGCAAACAAGTGGGCCAAGGTCAGGTCCGCCCTGTGGAGGCAAAGATTGAGGCCATTGTTGAGTTCCCGACTCCCAAGACCAAGCGCGAGGTGCGCCGTTTTTTGGGAATGGCCGGTTACTATCGTAGCTTTTGTCGAAACTTTTCTGATGTTGTGTTGCCCCTTACGAATCTCCTTCGTAACACCACCGATTTTGTATGGTCTGTTGATTGTGAGACTGCGTTTCAAAACGCCAAGGCGTTGCTCTGCAGTTCTCCAGTGCTTGCTGCTCCGAATTTCGACCTGCCTTTTAAACTTGAGGTTGATGCGAGCGCAACGGGAGCTGGTGCTGTCCTTCTGCAGGAGGGTACAGATGGACTGGATCACCCCGTCTCGTACTTTTCAAAAAAGTTCCTGAGGCATCAGTTGAACTATAGTACGATCGAGAAGGAAGCACTCGGCATGTTGTTAGCTCTGCAACACTTCGAGGTTTACATTGGTTCCACTGTAGCACCTGTTCGTGTGTATACTGACCATAATCCCCTTGTGTTTCTTTCCAGGATGAAGAATGCCAACCAGCGCATCATGCGTTGGTCTCTTTACCTACAAGGCTTCAATCTGGAAATTCGTTATAAGAAGGGGTGTACTAACATTCTGGCGGACACTCTGTCTCGCACCCATCAATAAGAATTGGTTAATAACTGTCTCATTCTGTATCAACATGTATATGTTGATTTTTAGTGGTGGGGGTGTTACGTCCCTGAACATTTTCCATGGCCTATGTATACTGTTGTGTGCCTTTTCCGTGTTTTACAGACAGCCCAGCATAAGGCTTAATTGCTGTTCTATTCCCATTGGGTGCCCGATCAGAGCCGGCCCCTTAAAAAGGGCTTGGTGACGTCACCCAAGGAGAATCGTTCTGGAAGAGACGCAGTTGTCGTTGTGGCGGCCACCAGGATTGCCGCATGATCTCGGAGCCTCGCCGAGGCCGTGAGACCTACCTGTCTCGGAGTGAGAGTTCGAGAGGGAGGCTCAGGATTCTTGGAGGCTTAGTGCTGGAGGCCTGTTTGTTGCTTTGTTTCTTTGCTACTTTGAGGTTTTTGTTGTTTCTATTTTTGTTGTCTCCCCGTTTTTCCACTATTCCATATATTTTTGGTTTAGTTTAAAGATAATAAATTAATGATTAATTTTGTCTCATCCGACGTTGTCTGCCCGTATTCTTACTCCCACCCACTTGTTTTTGTTTACGTTGCCTGACCCTAGCAGGGAACGTAACAACACACAAACACACACACACACACTCCTCTTCCCACTTACACGCACGCACACAAACACACACACACACTAGTCCTGTCACACACTTCTGTCTCAGCTCCAGCCAAACTGCTGATGAGGATGTTGGCCCACAAACTGTCTGTCCTGCATTCTTTCTGCACACTCACTAAATCAGATTGGTGTGTGTGTGTGTGTGTGTGTGTGTGTGTGTGTGTGTGTGTGTGTGTGTGTGTGTGTGTGTGTCACTGAAAACGGTGGAGTGCTACAACTCAAAAAAGAGTCTGTGTAAGCTCTCTGGCCTGATGCCCTATGCTGCCAACGGAGTGTACACACACACACACACACACACACACACACACACACACACACACACAGCAGTGTAATGTATTTACAGGGCAGTAGCTGTCTGTCCTGCTCTGTCCACCTGTCTGGTCACACTCACACACACACACCAATATACACAGTCACACTCACACACACACACACACACGATATACACAGACACACACACACACACACACACACACACACACACACACACACTACACACACACACACACACACACACACACACACACATCAATCACACGACATACATTAGTCATACCATATGTGTGCTATACATCACTCTAAGCATGATGTCATCATCACAGAGATTTCTGACTTTATTTGACCATATCAGACATATTTGTTTGTTTTGATATTATTTCAACGTTCACATGGCAACATGACAACATTCAGCTCTAAGCATCGGCTAATGTTTAAACATGCAACTGCACCAGTATATGATATGCACTGTACTCTTATTCTCATCCACCTTTAAAAGCCCCCGCAGGGACTGAACACGGGTCACACTGGAGACCCCTCAGCACATCCTGTCAAGGTCCAAATACATAAATACACACACTTAGCTTATAACACCTGGAGTATATGAGATAAGATGAGGAACAGTCAAGGACAAGCCACACTCAACGCCAAACGAGAACAGTCAGGAACAGTCAGGAACAGTTTTGTCTTTTCCAAACGGACCCATCCAGTCGGTCTTCAGCTTAAATACAGGATGAGGAGTCCCACAGTTTCACACACACACACACACACACACTGATCCGTGTCTGACAGCAGTAAGGCATACACATGCAGAGACAGTCAACAGGAACAGCTCCTCTCTGCATCATCACAGAGACACACACAATCACGTCACGTCACGTCACACGGATACATGGCACACACACACACACACACACACACACACACACACACACACACACACACACACACACACACACAGTACATCAGGATAAAGACTTGGCCTTGGACTACGCCTGCATGAGTGTGGAAGTAAGTGCATGAGCAAACAGACAGCCAGTGGGTGTGGGTCTCTAAGACCAGATCTAGGGGTAAGTTAGCCGGCATGTTGAGGTATGTTTACAGTGTGTGAGTGTGTGCGGTGTAGTTAGCCGGCTTGTTGAGGTATGTTTATAGTGTGTGTGTGTGTGTGTGTGTCAGTGTGTGTGTGTGTGTGAGTGTGTGTGCGGTGTAGTTAGCCCGCATGTTGAGGTATGTTTGCAGTGTAAGTGTGTGTGTGTGTGTGTGTGTGTGAGTGTGTGTGCGGTGTAGTTAGCCCGCGTGTTGAGGTATGTTTGCAGTGTGTGTGTTCCGGAGACAGGAGTAGGTGCGGTCGGTCCAAGGGTCCTGACCCGACATCGGCCTGTGGTCGAGCCTGAACAGTACTGAGCCCAGCCCAGACCCAGAAGAACAGTACTGAGCCAAAACAGCAGCAAAGGCCCTCCGCCCAGAGCAGTGTCCAAGAGCCGTCCACTCTGGAGCAGATCGGGCCCCGTTTGGACGCGGAACCGGTCCTCACCCGGGCCAAAAACTGCTCCAGGGACGGCACCTACCTGGGCTTGAATGGACAGTACACAGTTATAAAACGAGTCGAACAGTTTAACAGCCTTTCCATGGGGGGTTTAACAGCCTTCACCTCACACTGACGCCCTTAGAGCCAAACGGCTTACAGTGGGAGAGTTAGACGTGACCACCTCATCACACTAAGGAGTCAGTCTCACTAACGTGTCACACACACAAGATACAGTAAAGAGTCAAACACACAAGATGTACTCATGAGTCCATCGCACTAACTAGTCAGACACTAATATGAGATTCTTTTGAATGAAGAGTGCATTACAAATAAAATAAATTATTATTATTATTATTATTATTATTAATAAGCCAGATGTGCTAACAAGTCAGAAGCTCTTTCAAGTAAGACGCCCTAACAAGTCAGAAGCACTAACGAGGGGCAGCCAATCATAACGAGGGGCTCAACCATGACAGCCAATCAGAACGAGGGGCTCAACCATGACAGCCAATCAGAACGAGGGGCTCAACCATGACAGCCAATCAGATAGCTGAGGGTACTTGATGAGAGTGAAACGTGTCATCCCATGTTAACCAGGAAGTATCAACCACATATCAGCCGTGACCTTTAACCAACGATGGAGCAGAGGTGGTTGTCCCTTGGCCTTGCAGACCTGTGTGGCGGCCCATATGTTCGCAGTAATATTCCAGAAACACGGAGCACAGCCTGCTGCCTTCAACAAGCCCAGGAATCAGTGCAGTTATCTGCATTGTGGTGTGCTGTCTATGGAAATATATTTGCTCTATACACATAGTTTCAGTTTCAGTTTCAGTTTCAGTTTCGTAAGTTTGGTTTTGAAGATAACATGCCAGAGGAACATCACAGCAAGGAAGGAAAGGACTTCTGTTACCGTGGTTACAGCCGACATGCAAAAGCCATATTTACGTATTTACATCACAGTAGACACGGCACCCGGGGGGGGGGGGGGGGGTGGGTTGCATAGTCAGGGTAAAAGGGTGTTGGCTTGACGACAGGTTTCCCAGAGGGGGTCAAAGGGCAGAATGAGAGTTCTGGCGCCGAGCCAGAATAAGCTGAGGCGCCCGTGAGGTTTCAGAGTTCCAGAGTTCCAGAGTTCCAGAGCAGGGTTAAGACTGAGAGCACTGAAGTGTCCTGGTGGCCAAGGGGAACCGGTCCCAACTCAGGTGGCGCCGCGGCGTGTGGCTCGCTGGGAAAGCAAAGGAGGTCTGTTTTTAATGAGTTCGCTTCTCCTCGCGGAGTGTCGTTGTCGCCTTGAGGTTAGAGTCTCTCGTCTGGTCTGCAGCGGCGGCCCGCTGTGTGAACCGGGTCGGTCGGTCGTGAGCGGCGCGGCGCTGCTCGACCCACTCCGGAGCTCAGGTGAAGTACTTGCAGTTTGTGGAGTCGATGAAGCACTGGGATGTGCACCTCAGGTGTCCGTACGACCTGCGGAACACAGGTGGGGTCGGAGGTCAGAAACACACATGAAGGATGACGTCACATGAGCGAGAGGTGTGAAGGAAACTAAACACTCATCTCACACACACTCATCTCTCACACACACACACACACACACACACACACACACACACTCATCTCTCACACACACACACACACTCATCTCATCAGAAATACCATAACGCTATGCAGAACATGTATGTATGTGTGTATGCATGTATGCAAGTGTGTATGTGTGTGTGTGTGTGTGTGTGTGTGTGTGTGTGTGTATGTGTGTATGCATGTATGCAAGTGTGTATCTGTACATGTACGTATGCGTGTGTGTGTGTGTGTGTGTGTATGTATGTATGTAAGCGTATGTATGTATGTATGTATGAATGCATGTGTGTGTGTGTGTATGTAAGCAAATGTATGTAAGTGTATGTACAGTATGTATAACTGTATGTGTGTGTGTATGTATAAATGTGTGTGTGTGTGTGTGTGTGTGTGAGTGTGTGTCTCTGTGTGGCCTCGTACCCGGGTAAGTAGGACTTGCATGTCTGATAGCCGAAGTCTTTGCCGTCACATTCTTCAGCTCCCTCATGGCGATATCCATCCCCACAGTACGCATGCTTACATCCTAGAGCAGGCAACACGCACAGACACAGACACACAACTTCAGAAAGCCCAACCATAACAAACCCTTCTCAGAGTTAAAGACACACTGAACCTTTATGCCTGTGTGTGTGTGTGTGTGAGAGAGAGAGTATACCTGTCCTGCACTGTGTGTGTGTGTGTGTGTGTGTGTGTGTGTGCGTGTGTGTGTGTGTGTGTGTGCGTGTGTGTGTGTGTGTGTCACTAGAGTGTGTGTGGACAGCTATAGGAGGAGAAACATGTTCAATCAGACCTAGAATCTTTAGAATCACAGACTGCAACTTTAACTGCTGTGTGGGAACACTGGGCTTGTGAGAAGGACACTAGCAGGAGCTCGATCTATTTCATAGTTTTATTGTGTGTGTGTGTGTGTGTGTGTCTGTTATTATCTGTGAACCTCAGCTCCAACTCTAACTATATTAGCGTTAGATGCTATGCAGAAACACTGATTGTGTGTGTGTGTGTGTGTGTGTGTGTGTGTGTGTGTGTCCACTCACTGATGCAGCTGTCCGTCACCACCTTGTCTCCGTCGTCACACTCCTCTCCGTTCTGGGGCTGGACGGTTCCGTCGCCACAGAACCCTTCTGGATCTGGAGCGTTCTCCGTGGACTGGAACGGCGTCAGCTGGAATGAGAGATTCAATTCAACATTCCATCAGCCTAACCAACACATTGGGGTTGTCAGGGATACAGGGTAACATTCCATCAGCCTAACCAACACATTGGGGTTGTCAGGGATACAGGGTAACATTCCATCAGCCTAACCAACACATTGGGGTTGTCAGGGATACAGGGTAACATTCCATCAGCCTAAACAACACATTGGGGTTGTCAGGGATACAGGGTAACATTCCATCAGCCTAAACAACACCTCAGGGATGCTCCTGCCCCAGGGAGGTGTTACACATCTCTTGTTAGGCCATCAGAGTAAAGGTGGGCAGCCATCATGTGTGAGGTACCTGAATGGGCAGCCATCTTGTGTGAGGTACCTGAATGGGCAGCCATCATGTGTGAGGTACCTGAATGGGCAGCCATCTTGTGTGAGGTACCTGAATGGGCAGCCATCTTGTGTGAGGTACCTGAATGGGCAGCCATCATGTGTGAGGTACTGATTGGGCAGCCATCATGTGTGAGGTACTGAATGGGCCATCATGTGATCATGTTTGAGGTACCTGAATGGGCCATCATGTGATCATGTGTGAGGTACTGAATGAGCAGCCATCTTATGTGAGGTATGTGTGAGGTACCTGAATGGGCAACCATCTTGTGTGATCATGTGTGAGGTACTGAATGGGCAGCCATCTTATGTGAGGTATGTGTGAGGTACCTGAATGGGCAGCCATCTTGTGTGATCATGTGTGAGGTACTGAATGGGCAGCCATCTTATGTGAGGTATGTGTGAGGTACCTGAATGGGCAGCCATCTTGTGTGATCATGTGTGAGGTACTGAATGGGCAGCCATCTTATGTGAGGTACCTGAATGGGCAGCCATCTTGTGTGAGGTACCTGAATGGGCAGCCATCCCTCGATGTCCTTAAAGTAGAGAGCGCGCTGGTCCTTGCGGAAAGCCAGAGCGTTGTCATACTGAAGACGATCCAGCTCTTCACCGTTGTCCACCACGAAGATCTGACAAGAGACAAGAGTGCTGCCTGATAAATGAGTGTGTGTGTGTGTAATACTTGCAGACATAACTATAATTACTGTGTGTAAAAACACAGTATTTACCCAATGACAGTGAAGAAGTTTTTCTGCCACATTCTGCCATATTTTTTTTCCTCTGTAACAAATTCTATTTTTCCACAGTTCTCAGAGTTTCAACTGGCTGTATTGTTATGACCATGTCTCAGCCAGGCACATTAAACGCGTTATACACCTGTTATTACCATGTTATAAACCTGTTATGACCATGTCTCAGCCAGGCACATTAGACTATTTAAAGGCGTTATAAACCTCTTATTACCATGTTATAAACCTGTGGCCACACACAGTATTACTACACATATGCCATATGTCATATAAACATCCTCTCAGTCATGGGGGGGGGGGGTAGTCGAGTCGTACCGCGGGTACTTTGGGGTAGTTGCCCCTTAAGGGGAGCTGCTCGTAAGGAGTGCCGTGCAGGTTGAGGGGGGTGGGGCAGTTGCACTGGCCGGGGTTTCCTGGCTGCCCTTTCGATCCTTTCGCTCCCACCATGTAGAGGCCTGGGGAAACACCAGCACAGAATAAACACCAACACAGAATATACACCATATTATAAATGTGTGTGTGTGTGTGTGTGTGTGTGTGTGTGTGTGTGTGTGTGTGTCACTAGAGCTAATATACACCATAATATACTGATTTTAATTTTCTTTTTTATTTGTTATTTTTAACACCTGCACAAACACACACCCAGTACTCAACACACACCTGTACAAACACACACCTGTGCACACACACACCTGCACAAACACACACCTGCACAAACACACCCACTACTCAAGCGAATGATACCGCCCCTGATATGGGACTCAGTTTACTGCTGGTTTTAGTGTTCATGTGTGCTGCTCTGCCCCGTAGATAAATGGCTCATATTCACCCAAATAAAGGTGTATAAAACTATAAAACTATAAAACTATAAAACCCTAACCCACTAGCTTCCAGTACTAGACAGTGAATGATTAGTTCCCGCGCTAACGTGTCATGACTAGCCCAGGGTCTGTGTGCTATGATGGGAAGGTGTGTGTGTGTGTGTGTGTGTGTGTGTGTGTGCTGTGATGGGAAGGCGGCTGGCTGGATGATCTGAGAGAAACCCGAGGAGAGCCGCAGCTGCCATCTCACTTCCGCGCCGACCTGAGGTTCGGTAAGCTGTGAGGGCCGTTTCTGGGGCATGATGTCATCCCGGGCGGATGGGTCGGGTTGCTCTTGGGTCACATTAGAAGGTGAGGTCACTTCCTGCTTCCTCTAGGGTATCAGCTTTCCAGCAGGGCGGTACCGACATGTTCACCCTCGCAGCCCAGGCTCAAACCACGCCCCCCCCCCCTCTACTGAACAGCCAATCACACCTCAGACTCACCCTGAGCCCAGGATGACACCACGCCCTCCTCTAATGAATAGCCAATCAAAGCTCAGACTCACCCTGAACCCCGGCAGAGACAAGCATTCCTACTGCATGCGTTAAGGCTGAAATATGCTTCTACGACTGCGGTACTGTGTGGTCATACGACTGCGGTACTGTGTGGCCACGCAGTTGCTTCGACGGACTTGTGAACCTTTATAGTTCTCCGTCGGTTGGTGGGTGTCGCAAAGCCAAATAAAAAACAGGTCGGACTAAACTCTGTATTTGCACATAAAAGTTGTTTGTTTGACTTTTTTTTTGCTTAGATTTTTTTTAAGTTACCGAGAAATAGACAGGTGTCTGAGCCACCTGAGGCACTTTAAGACAGAGTGATCTACCTGAGGCAGGTACACCTGGGCACTTTAAGACAGAGTGACGTACCTGAGGCAGGTACTCCTGGGGGACCGGGGAGGCCAGCCGGCCCCTGAGGCCCACTGGGTCCGATTGGGCCAATCACTCCATTATCTCCTTTTGATCCCTGCAACAGAACCAGCACAACCATCAGGACCAGAACCCAGATGAGCTGCCCTTCACACACACACACACACACACACACACACACACACACACACACACACA
>NC_045162.1:35000-37500 GCF_900700415.2 Clupea harengus | reverse complement strand
AGAGTGAGGTCATGGGGAAATATCAGACTGAGGCTTTAACGTTTTTACGGAAGTTTTACATTTCCCGGCATGACTGACCGGTCGAGGTTAGTAAGTTGTTTATTATATGGCATTTTTCACTCCTATCATTTTGTAAATGAAAATAAATGGTAATTGTTAATAGAAAACATGTCATTTTGTTCAGCTCTCATGTCTTCTCACGACACAATGTGTTTCAGGTGTTGCGTAGCAACTAATTACTTGCTAACTTCAAGTTACAGTGATCAATAGAAAACGGACAACACGGCTCAGCTAAAATGGCTTTTATTTACAGTAAAGTAACAACACAAGTGATTCAAACTATAGTTGTCTTCATCATCACTTTCAACAACACATTTTCGCTGCTTCTGAATTTCCTCATGGCTGTTGATGTCTATCAATAGGCCTAATCTGAATGTTTGTAAACAAAGGTTGCCAAGGTACTTCCGGGTGGCTAACTGTCATCCTGTCAACAGCTGTTAGTATAGTAGCATAGCAGAGCGTAGCGCTCTTCTAGTGAGCGTCGTTTGGCACTGCCGTCTGTGCAAGTACAGCAGTCCAGACTATTCTCATTTGTAGTTCCACGTTGGTGGAATTAACTACCTAGCACCACCAGAGCAGGGGTGTCCCTCTCTACCTTTAAGAAGCTCTTGAAGACCCAACTCTTCAGAGAGCACTTCCTGTCCTAACTGGCACTTTGACTAGTGCGTAACTTGCAATTACAGCAGTTACATTTCTGCACTTATTTTTTATTCTTTTTTATTTCATTTTGTTATATTTCTTATGTAAAGCAGTATTTATTGTTACACCAGGTTCTATTGCTCGTAGCTTGACAATTCTCTCCCTTGTACGTCGCTTTGGACAAAAGCGTCTGCTAAATGACTAAATGTAAATGTAAATGTAGCATAGTAGCATAACATAGTAGTTTATAGTAGTTAATTTACAAATCGATTAACGTCATGCCAAAAACGTGTTGTGTTTGTCATGTTGTAATACCAGATGTACCAAGGAATGTAAAGGATTAAGTTTAGGCTTTTTCCGTTTTCCCACGGTAAAATCTAAATCGACCCAACGAAACCTCTGGATACAGGGTGGAAAACGCTAGCACAGATCCAGCCTTAGTACGTTTACCGGGCGGTCTCGCTGCATCTAACGGTACCAAACTGTGGACAGGCTGGCAACCAACCACTCATGACCGGACTTGCAGAAGACATTTTCTCACAGGTCATTTATAAAACGTTTTTGTTGGGTTGCTGTTTGGGTAGCATAACGGTAGCATAACGCTGGGTAGCATATCGTGCAAGCTTGCTAGCGTGAGAGTGCTAGTCCCGTTGTTGTAAATAAACAAACCACACACAGTGGCGTGATCTGGCTTGGCTATGATACGGTTACTTAATCTTTTTATAATGCAGGTCGGCCGAAACACTGGTGCTGACCACACTAATTTTGCCCAATCACAACACCTGGGACCTGAGTTAGCCAACTCCAGTCCAACCACATCTGCTAAGAGAGCACAAATCCTCAAAACTGCTCATCTACAATACAATGACAAAGTTTTCAAAACTGTCAATAAGATAGATAGATAGGTACTTTATTAATATCTGTATGGAAAAATTCTTGTGTCCAGACAGATAGCTAGAAAGCTACAAACAGTCCTAAAAATCATTCATCGTTAAGCTGGATATTGTAGCAATCTCAATCACTACGAGTTTGATACAATAAACCGTTACAATATGACCGTTACTCGCTAACAAATATTAACAACAACGACATCGGGAACGTCTCGTTTTTCAGTTCACAAGATCATAATCATTAAACGTGTTGTTATCATATTTACAATTATGATTAAACGTGTTCGTACCTTGGTTAAATTACATGGAAAATCCTGTTGGTTTGTTAAGGTTTACTATGGGCAGGGGCGACGTTAGCCACCCGGAAGTAAGTTATTTGATGTTGTGACGTTACGTTGAATTGTCGTATATCGCTCATTTTGAAAATGACGTCAGAGGGAAATACAGATCCATATCAGACCGGCGAGGAGGGAAATACGTGGCTGGCATGACTACCCATTAGCCAATCAGAACGCTCGTACTGTCGTTGCCATATAATAATTCATAAGGAAAATGTAAGCTAGCTGTCTAATCCTGCCAAGAGGAAACGCAGGTCAAGGACAGCATAATTAGTGTAATGCTGCTTATGCTTCAACTCTGTCAGAAAACATTATTTATATATATTTATTATTATTATTTTTAATTTCAAAAATAATTTTGAGCACCTGCCCCCCAAAATGTGTTTCTGTGCACAGAACAAGAGTAATGATGAGTGTGTGTGTGTGTGTGTGTGTGTGTGTGTGTATATGTGTGTACACATATGCTGAGGTGTGTGTTTGTGTGCATATATATCTACTGGAACTATTTGAGTGTGTGTACATTTGTGGCATACTGGTGTGAGTGTGTGGGCACACACAGTGATTGTGTGTGTG
>NC_045162.1:17500-27500 GCF_900700415.2 Clupea harengus | reverse complement strand
CAATGCACCGCAATAACGGGATAGAAGCCTTGTGGCTTCAAAATAGGTGGGAAGAACACAACAAGAGGCACCTGAAAGTGCACAAGACAACCCTGCAATTTATGCCACGGTAAATTAGCTAGTAACTGTCAATGATAATTAGCTAATGTTAACTAGTTATTAGAATATATTAGCCAACGTTAAGTTAACTTCAAAGGGGCAGTCGAGTGTATAGGTTGTCTCAGCTTGGATAGCTAGCTAGTCATTTTCGATTGAAGCCTCCCGTTAGTCTTGGCAAACTTTTAGCTAGCTAACGTTAGCTAACTATGAGGTAGCATATCCTAACTAAGTTATACTAGCTATCGATAACTAGCTAAGTTATACTAGCTATCGATAACTAGCTAAGTTATACTAGCTATCGATAACTAGCTAGTAAACGCATTGCAGAATGGACTATAGGTCAGGCCACGCATGACATTAATCAAGAAAAAATAAATGAATATGTGATTGGTTTATATATCCTTGTCTATTTGGGCAATCGTTATGATCATTGGCACCACTTTCAACTGTCAAAACTATCCGTCTAGCTAAATCTGTTGGTTATCAGATTGCACAGCAATTCATATGGAGGATATGTGGTTGATTTAGCTCCAAGGCCAGGTAGGCAAAGTAGTTGTATTGTGCCATCACATCATTTGAATCTTCAAAATCTAGACTTGATATTCTTTTATATTTGAATGATAATACTGTTAATGAAGTATTGCCTTAAAATGATTTACATTGAATTAATTGGAATTCAGCTGTAGGCATATACGATCTGTATCTTAGAGACTAATTGCATCCACAATTTAAGTACTGCAAACTTGACTATTATGCAGTTGTAGACACAACACAGGGGGTCCCTGGGCCTGAGTAGGGAAGGAAAGGAGTTTAATGTGGCTATAAGATGGACTTTTAAATGTGACTAAAACTAGACTAAAATTTAATGAGTTTTTGTCGACTAAAACTAGACTAAAACTAAGAAGGATAAAAATGACTAAATGTGACTAAAACTAATATGCATTTTCGTCTAAAGCCTAAGACTAAATCTAAAATAGCTGCCAAAATTAACACTGCACCCGTATTACACACACAAACACACACAGGCACATTTTAGACACACACGTACACACGTATACACACACACACACACACAAAAACAAATAAAAAAGAAATGTACATGTTCATGCAATTTGCTTTTTATCCAAAGCAACAGATAGCTAAATCATGGAGAAGACACACACACACACACACACACACATTAAATTGTCAAGGCCAAATACATTGAAAATGCATGTCAGCACACATGACAGGGAATGTATGACCTTTCATGTAAGAGTTCAGAGGTCAAAGGGCATGTGTGCTGACCTTTGACATCTCAGCGTTGGCGGCCATCTTCTCCCTAAGAGCTTTCCACCACTCAGAGTCCGCTGGGTAAGACCACGGATCCTTCTGGAAGATGTCCAGCATCTGCAGCACAAATACAACACAACATGGCACAGAAACTCTCAAGTGTGTGCGTGTGTGTGTGTGTGTGTGTGTGTGTCTGTGTGTGTGTGTGTAAATATAACACACCATGGCACATAAACTCTCAAGTGTGTGTGTTTCTGTGTGTGTGTGTGTGTGTGTGTGTGTGTAAATATAATACACCATGGCACATAAACTCTCAAGTCTGTGTGTTTCTGTGTGTGTGTGTGTGTGTGTGTGTGTGTGTGTGTGTGTAAATATAACACACCATGGCACATAAACTCTCAAGTGTGTGGGTTTCTGTGTGTGTGTGTGTGTGTGAGTGTGTGTGTGTGTGTGTGTGTGTGTGTGTGTGTGTGTGCCTCTTCACCTGTCTAACTACCGAGCGGATATCCCCCAGCAAGGCAACAGCAGGTCTCACGTTGTTTCCCAGCTCCTCTGCACAGAGGTCCACCTGCAGCAGTCACACACACACACACACACACACACACACACACACACACACACACACAACACACACACACACACACACTTTAAAATATCATGTGATGTTGATGCAGCATTCACACACACACACACACACACACACACTTTAAAATATCATGTGATGTTGATGCAGCAGTCACACACACACACACACACACACACACACACACACACACACACACAGGGGCGGACTGGCCATAGGGGATACCGGGGGAATCCCCGGTGGGCCGACGGGGTTGGGGTGGTCTAAAATACCAGCCCACACCTATCTCTAACCAGCCCTCCCTTTCACTACGCCGGCAGTGACTATAGTATATGCTTCACAGAACACGTATAATTTACTCTGTCTATAACAGACAAATATCACTGACTGATATTTATACTACTGCTTGCGATCTGTATTCACACTCATGGTGCCTATTTTTCGAACATTTTCTGAAGTGTCTTCTGAAATGTGTTCTTACGGACTTCGAAAGACCAATGTAAGAAAAGATCTCCGCCTGACTCATGAACGCCTGAAAATGGGTTCTTACACAGCCGAAGTGTTCTCAGATGTGAGGATTTAGGATGATGATTCTTAAATTGAACGTACGTTCTTGTGCGCCTACTCAACACTTGCGTCACTTGCTGGCAGACAAAGTCGTTTTTGACAGTGAGAGCATGTCATCGGCACCAAAACGTAAATGGAAAAACAGAAAAGATGTCTGGAGGAAGGTGCATCAAAATATTGAAAAATCTCTGATTTATTTGGGAAACCACCGACTGCTGACAGTGATATGAAAGTAAGTTGTGTCCTTGACCTGGCCATTGTTAGCTTGCTTTTCAAAGATGAGGTAACGTTCCCTACAAGCTAGCCTATCTAACGTTTGGTAGATACATTTCCAAAATTGAGACCGTTATGATCTGGTAATATCAGCAAGCTGGCACTGATATCGAGATTATCTAATTTAACATGTTAGCCGTAGTCACTTGTTTACAATCGATGAGCAAGCTATCTATGGTGGTAGTTGTAAAGAGGGCAGTCTTATAATTTCTAATAACGTATGTCAAATAAGTTGACCAGCTAGCTTGTTATGCTAAAATCACCGTGTTACACACAACACTAACATTATAAACAATGTTAATATGTTATCTAGATAGATAGTGAGGTCATAATAACACATGAGTATACTGATATTGTTTTTTATTATCATGTGACTATAATGCACCCGGGCCAGCAGAGTTAGTTTAGGTTCTGTTACTTAACTTATTGTTTTGTTATGCACCTTCAACACCCCCCCCCCACACACACAATCACACACCCAGCATGCAACACTACTGATACCACTGATGTTCACACCCCATCGTTGTAAGGTCTGTGTTCTGTCCGTGTCTAATTTCTGTGTTTGTCTCCCTTGTGTGGTCGCATGTTTGTTCCCGTGTCTAGTCCTCGTGCTTCCTTGTTCCCGCCATGTGCTTTCCCTGTGTTTGTTTGTCTGCCGATGTGCCCTCTTGTTGTTGTCCGTGTCTCCACCCTCACCTGTTCCCAATCTCCCGGGTTGTGTGTATCATTGGTTTCACCTGTGTCCTGTTGGTTCCCCTTGTTTAGTCCACCTGTGTCTTTGTCTGCCCCGCCTTGATTGTTCTCACCTGTCCCTCGTTATCTGTTGCCTGTGTGTATATATAGTCCTTGTTTTCTTGTTCCTCGTTGGGTCTTCGTAAGTTTGTGTTTGATGGTATGTTCCTTGTGTTTCCACTGCTCCTCGTGTATTCCTAGCGTTTAGCGCTTCTGCCTTGTTCAAGTGATTACTCGTGCTTCTGACCTCTGCCTGCCCTACTACTATTCTCCTGCCTATTCCCTGTGTGGATTTGTTTGCCTATTTTTGGACTGCCTACCTGTGTACCGAACCCTGCTAGTAAACGTTTATTCTTCTGAATCTACCCCTGTGCTGAGTCGTGCGATTGAGTCCTGCACAACACCCACCGTTCGTAACAGTACGACGACACCAAGGATGGACTCAGCCGACTCAGACTCAGTGCTCAGATGCAGTTTGAGCAAACAAGCCTCCTCTCTCTGCCTCGTGACAAGGGAAATAGAGGAGCAAGGGAGAAGTTCCCTGAAGTTCCTGAACCTGCTGTTGGGACAATTCGAGCAGCTCCTGGATCGTTGGGATTCCCTCGCTGCACCTCCCTCTCCAGCTCCGGTTCCATGCCGCCTGGATTCCGGCTCCAGGGTTTCAGCTTCACTCACCAATACTGCTCTGGTTTCAGCTCCGACTCCACGTCTCCTGCCTCCCGCCTTCAGGACAGCCGCAGCCGCCCTAGGAAGAGCTTCTGACGCTGTCAACCTCGAAGCAGCCTCTACCAATGCCACCATCAGAGCGGTCTCTGACGCCGTCAACGCAGCCTTGGAGCTTCCACCCTTGAAGCAATCTCCGCCGCCCTCGAAGCTGCCTTTGCAGCATTGGAAAGATTTTCTGTCACACCCAAAGAAGCCTCTGGCGCTGCCTTGCTCGATGCAGCTTCTGCTGCCATCGATGCAGCCTCTGCCACCCTCGAAGCAGCCTCTGATGCTGCCGCCTCCGAGGTCGTCTCTGCTGCCCCAGAGGTAGCCTCCGTCGCTACCACTCCCAAAGCAGCCTCTGCCTCCCCCGAAGCAGCCTCTGACGCTGCCGCCCCAGAAGCAGCCTCTGACGCTGCCGCCCTTGAAGTAGCCTCCGTTGCTACCGCCCCAGAAGCAGCCTCTGACGCTGCCGCCTCCGAGGTCGTCGCTGCTGCCCCAGATGTAGCCTCCGTCGCTACCACTCCCAAAGCAGCCTCTGCCTCCCCCGAAGCAGCCTCTGACGCTGCCGCCCCAGAAGCAGCCTCTGACGCTGCCGCCCTGAAGTAGCCTCCGTTGCTACCGCCCAGAAGCAGCCTCTGACGCTGCCGCCTCCAAGGTCGTCTCTGCTGCCACAGATGTAGCCTCCGTCGCTACCACTCCAAAGCAGCCTCTGCCTCTCCCGAAGCAGCTTCTTGATGCTGCCACCCCGAAGCAGCCTCTGACGCTGCCGCCCCGACGTAGCCTCTGTCGCTACCACCCCAGAAGCAGTCTTTGATGCCACTGACGTAGCCTCCGTCGCTACCGCTCTCGAAGCACCCACTGCTGCCCCCGACGTAGCCTCTGACGCTGCCGCCCCAGAAGCAGCCTCTGACGCTGCCGCCCCCGACATAGCCTCTATCGCTACCACCCCAGAAGCAGCCTCTGACGCTACCGCCCCCGACGTAGCCTCTGTCGCTACCACCCCAGAAGCAGTCTCTGATGCCACTGACGTAGCCTCCGTCGCTACCGCTCCCGAAGCACCCACTGCTGCCCCCGACGTAGCCTCTGTTGCTAGCAACCCCGAAGCAGCCTCTGTCGCTGCTGTCCTTGAAGCAGCCTCTGATGAAATTACTGATGGTGACGCCACTGAGGCCTACGCCACAGCAGAACCAGCCGCCGCTCTCCCTGCAGACCGAGCCGTCGCTGACCCTGCAGACCGAGCCGTCGCTCACCCTGCAGACCCAGCCGTCGCTGACCCAGCAGACCCAGCCGACGCTCACCCAGCTTGTGCATACCCTACAGCCAGCGCTGCCGACCCGGACCCCGCAGCCAGCGCTGCCGACCCGGACCCCGCAGCCACCGCTGCCGACCCGGACCCCGCAGCCACCGCTGCCGACCCGGACCCCGCAGCCACCGCTGCCGACCCACACCCCGCAGCTGACCCGGACCCTGCTGCCATAGCTGCCAACCAAGATCCTCCAGCATCCGTTTCCGATGCAGGCCCAGCAGCACCCTCTGCCGAGACCGGTCCAGCAGCACCTTCTGATGGCATCGCTGCTGAGGGCTCTGCTGTCCCGAGCGCCCCTGTCCCGAGCGCCCCTGTCCCGAGCGCCCCAGGCGCCCATGTCCCGAGCGTCCCAGGCGCCCCTGTCCCCAGCGTCCCAGGCGCCCCTGTCCCGAGCGTCCCAGGCGCCCCGGTCCCGAGCGTCCCAGGCTCCCCTGTCCCGAGCGCCTCAGGTGTCCCGGTCCCGAGCGTCTCCGGCGTTCCTGTCCAAGGTGTCCTTGCGCCGGTTCCAGGCGTCCATGCGCCGGCCCCAGGCGCTCCGGATCCTGTCTCCAGTGTTCCTGGGTTCCCTGTCCCAGCTGCAGCAGACCCAGGGTTCGGTGCCGCCAGCCCTAATGAACCAGCGAGTCCAGGTGCCACGTCTACCCCAGCCACTGGCCCTGCAACCCCAAACACCAATCGATATCGCTGGCATCTATTTGTTGTTAGGGTTGTTGTTGTGTTTATTGTTGGTCTGTTTGGCCGGTCGCCAAAGACTCTGCCCCTGTTTGGCCACCCACCCGACCGGTCGCCAAAGACTCTGCCCCTGTTTGGCCATCCACCCGACCGGTCGCCAAAGACTCTGCCTCTGTTTGGCCATCCACCCGGTCGGCCGCCAAAGACTCTGCCCCGGTTTGGCCAGCCACCAGACATTCTGCCCTTGCTTGGCCGTCCACCCGGTCAGCCACCAGACATTCTGCCCTTGCTTGGCCGTCCACCCGGTCAGCCACCAGACCCTTCTGTCTGGCCCGGCCTGCCCGCCTGCCTTGCTCTGGACCCCCTCCACCCACCCTAGGTGGATTTGATCTGTTTGTGTGTTTTTGGGCTGTCTGGTCCGGTCTGCCCGCCTGCCTTGCTCTGGACCCCCTCCACCCACCCTAGGTGGATTTGATCTGTTTGTGTGTTTTTGGGCTGTCTGGTCCGGTCTGCCCGCCTGCCTTGCTCTGGACCCCCTCCACCCACCCTAGGTGGATTTGATCTGTTTGTGTTTAGGGCCGTCTGGAATCCGGCCCTTAGAGGGGGGGTACTGTAAGGTCTGTGTTCTGTCCGTGTCTAATTTCTGTGTTTGTCTCCCTTGTGTGGTCGCATGTTTGTTCCCGTGTCTAGTCCTCGTGCTTCCTTGTTCCCGCCATGTGCTTTCCCTGTGTTTGTTTGTCTGTGCCATGTGCCCTCTTGTTGTTGTCCGTGTCTCCACCCCTCACCTGTTCCCAATCTCCCGGGTTGTGTGTATCATTGGTTTCACCTGTGTCCTGTTGGTTCCCCTTGTTTAGTCCACCTGTGTCTTTGTCTGCCCCGCCTTGATTGTTCTCACCTGTCCCTCGTTATCTGTTGCCTGTGTGTATATATAGTCCTTGTTTTCTTGTTCCTCGTTGGGTCTTCGTAAGTTTGTGTTTGATGGTATGTTCCTTGTGTTTCCACTGCTCCTCGTGTATTCCTAGCGTTTAGCGCTTCTGCCTTGTTCAAGTGATTACTCGTGCTTCTGACCTCTGCCTGCCCTACTACTATTCTCCTGCCTATTCCCTGTGTGGATTTGTTTGCCTATTTTTGGACTGCCTACCTGTGTACCGAACCCTGCTAGTAAACGTTTATTCTTCTGAATCTACCCCTGTGCTGAGTCGTGCGATTGAGTCCTGCACAACACCCACCGTTCGTAACAATCGTATGTTCTATTCTGTTCATTTCTACAATATAGTTCATACTAATTCTACCCTCTGATTCCAGTTTCTTTATTGTGTGGATATTCATTCCTTAATGTTCTGTAGTTATACGTATAACCATCTGATACTAGCCCAGAGTTAAGCCTATTCATCTAGCAAACTATACCTACCTTGGAGTGTTACAATAGCCAGTATCATTTTATTCCATGTGTCCATCCAGGCAAATTGGTGGATCCAAATGTTATAAAAAAAAACATATGATGTCATTTCTTTGTAATCATCCAAAATAATGTTAAGTGTAGGGGTATTTTTCCAAGAAGGCCACTGACTGGTCAATACGTGCGATGCATTGATTGGGCAGCGCGCCTTGGTGCTATAAAAATAAAGTTTATTATTATTATTATTATTATTATTATTGTATTGAGTGGGCCGGTCTGACAGTATCTCCCAGGCCACTTTTTCCCCCCAGTCCGGACCTGCACACATGCCTGATCTGTATGTGTGTGTGTGTGTGTGTGTACCTGTATGATATTGACGTGTGGGTTAAAGCGCAAGAGGGGAAGCCTGTCCTGTGTGTGTGTGTGTGTGTGTGTGTGTGTGTGTATCTGTATGATCTTGACGTGTGGGTTAAAGCGCGGGGGGAAGCCTGACCTGTGAGTGTGTGTGTGTGTGTGTGTGTGTGTGTGTGTGTGTGTGTATCTGTATGATCTTGACGTGTGGGTTAAAGCGCGGGGGGAAGCCTGACCTGTGTGTGTGTGTGTGTGTGTGTGTGTGTGTGTGTGTGTGTACCTGTATGATCTTGACGTGTGGGTTAAAGCGTGGGGGGAAGCCTGACCTGTGTGTGTGTGTGTGTGTGTGTGTGTGTGTGTGTGTGTACCTGTATGATCTTGACGTGTGGGTTAAAGCGCGGGGGGAAGCCGAAGTGGAGCATCCAGTTGAGTCTGGCCCCCAGTAACACAACCACATCAGCATGCAGCAACGCCCTGGAGGACAACACACACACACACACACGCGCACACACACACACACACACACACGCGCACACACACACACACACACACACACACACACACACACACACACACACACAACCACATCAGCATGCAGCAAAGCCCTGGAGGACAACACACCACACACTCACACACACACACACACACACACACACACACACACACACACACACACACACACACACACACACACACACACACACACACACATACACAGAACACAACACACACACACACACATGAACAACACAATACAACACACACACACACACACACTCACATGAACATCACAACCAGTGGTGGAGGAAGTACTGAAGTTTAGTACTTAAGTAAAAGTACAAGTACTCAGGAAGATAGAAGTAAAAGTAAAAGTACTACATCAACAATCCTACTTAAGTAAAAGTAAAAAGTACTTACTTTTACATTTACTTTAAGTATTAAAAGTAAAAGTACTCACGCAATGGGTTGTCTCTCAATGTCTAGGCTGTGCCATTTTGATAAAGAAATAGCTACTGGTAATAAATGCCTCTACAGATGTCACTACTAGTAATAATTATAAGCAACAACATTTGTTAATTGGAAAGATTGGTGTACTTATTGTGCCTACCATCTGTAATACTGTTCACACTATATCTTACAATTCTGCGGATGACAAGTTATCTACCAGGGATTATTTGCAAAGTTAATACCATTAAGCCAAACCAATAAAAACCCCATGTGATATCTTTAAATCTTTTATTTAATTGTAGACGTGTAAAAAAGGGAAACATGGAACATGAAAAACAAATGTAATTGTAAAACTGGACAGACCAAGGCACGCTAGCTTGACATAGCTAACCTACCAGCTTTATCTTACCACTATGTTAAATACATAATGAAGATACAATCATGTTTTTTTATGCTATTGCTGTATGCCAACATGCATTTCGCTAGATAACATTATAATATCAAGTCAGTAAACGAATTAAATACATATATCAATATTCAAAAGTCAGGGACATTAACTTAGCACAGCAATCACTCTGCTTACCTCGATATGCTACTTTAAATTTGAGGGCGAATTATTGTAGGCTAGCAACTCCTTTTTTTGAGGGAGAAAGGAAACGCATTGAAACCTCCAGGAGTCATTCTTGGGGCCTTTGAACTCGAACATATCTTTTAAAAAGGGCCAAGGGTGGCTCATATCAGAGGGCTCAGTTCAGGCCGACTCTGGATCCATGTTGAATAGGCAGTAGTCAGGCTGTCTGTTGAATGTTCAGGTATAACAGGCAAAGCTACCGCTAGTGCTGCTGCCAGACGCGCACTCTGATATCATTGGAGTTGATAGAGCCACCTGATTGGTTTAAACTTCCAAAACAGCAACGCAATTCATAGTTTTGTGTAGGCAACATTTTGGCGAAACTGTGTTCATAAAATGTAACGAGTAACAACAGATATTGTAGAAATGTCGCGGAGTAAAAGTATAGATAATAGCTAAAAAATTTAATGGAGTAAAAGTAAAAAGTATGCACTATTATTTTTACTTAAGTAAAGTACA
>NC_045162.1:0-7500 GCF_900700415.2 Clupea harengus | reverse complement strand
GATAAATAATACTGGAACAGCAATGAAGGATAATGTAGGATATGCTTTTAAAGATGATAGTATAGATATGCTTAGAAAATGAGCACAACTGTCTGGTCATTTTATTGCTGTATTTCAAAAGCATATTTATGTAACCCCTCTGAATTTGTCTGCGTTGTGTAGTTTTACATAGAGAAAGCCAGGAGACGTGGGTGAAGTTCTCCAGTTTATTCACCTGGCACAAACAATATCACGGGACTCCTTAGCACAGCAGCAAGGGACACCTTACAGTGTGCTAATCGTGACTATATCTCCGAACTTTTATATATTGTTAATTCAAGTTTAATTACAAAGTAATATATCTAATTGAAATAAATACAATAAAACACAAAACATGTACCTGGCACAAACAATATCACAGGACTCCTTAGCACAGCAGCATGGAACACCTTACACCTTGAACTTCGATTAAAATATACATTCAGAGCATAATTACTAAACCAAACACACTATTTACACGAGGATAGAATGTGGAACACCTCTCTATAATCAGTATGAATTTAATACATTCAGTCATTGTATTCTAAAATAATAATGTAGGAGCTCTCTTTATGCACAACTCACCGTGACTCTATATCTCCTAACTCTGAGGAGAGCCACTCTGTACAACCTGCATATCCCCTAGAGGTCACTGTTTCCCCAACAACATGACTTATGCACATGCTCATTTACATGTAAAATACTCTCTCTCTCTCTCTCTTTCACACACACACTCTCAATCACTCACTCTCACACACACACACTCGATGGGTAGCAGACATTGATTGCCACTAACAGAACAGAAATGAAATGTAGGTGTCTGGCTTTCACATCAGTTGCCTATCTTAAACAGTATTACAATGTGTGTGGAAAAACAAGCAGTTATATAGCTGTGTTAATACTTTACATTCTCCACTTATATAATAATAATAATAATAATAAAACTTTATTTATATAGCACCTTTCATGCAAAAGAATGCAGCTCAAAGTGCTTTACAGCAAATACATAATATGCACAAAGAAATTACATGCACAGAAAAATAGACATCAGAGAAACATAACTCATATATAGTGCAAACAAATAAAATAATAATTATAATTCAAAGTATAAAATTGAATACATAAAATGCATAGCATAAGATAGAAAATAAAACTGGAGAGATATATTTAATCTAACCCCTTAATATCACAAGTAGAGATTAAATCAAATTAAAAGTATTTATATATATATATAGTGTGAGTTAAATATATAGCTAGTTAAAGGCTAATGTGAAGAGGTACGTTTTTAGTTTTCTTTTAAAGATGTTAAGCGAGCTGGCTTCCCTGATGTCTATAGGCAGTTCTGTTCTATGTTATGTTATATAGCTGTGTTGATACTTTACATTCTCCACAGTGTGCACAGAAGTAGAGAGCAGGTTCATCCTGATAGTAGAGGTGCTTTATGAATATCCTAATTCAATCTTATGTACACATGTGACGGTGTTAATGTATGTTAAGTGTGTTAATGTATGTTAATGTATGTTAAATGCTCAAGAGCTTTTGGTCCTCTCTGGGTGACCTGGTCTGCACAGCGAGCAGAAAACCAGTACACTGACCAGTACACTGACCAGTCCACTGTAGGGAGATAACATGAGAGGTGAGGTGTGTGGGTTAGGTTTGAGGCTCCCACTGTCTGCTCACCCACTGTGCACTCCACATACCAAACAAAAATGTGCTCTCTCCCTTATAGCATGTTCCAATGGCTGATGGATGTGGAAACATTGCTCCTCACCACCACTACTCCTCATCTACGCATATGGACAGCCAAACTCTACCCACTCACTCTGTTCTATTTCTTTCTCTCCTAATCTTCGCTATGGGACACTGCTGTAGTCTCTTCACCCGACCCAAGCCCGTCAGAACCTGTCGGGTCGGGCCGGGTTCGGACAAATATTTAGAAATGATAATCGGACTCGGGTCGGGCTCGGACACATCAGCGCCATAATGCATTGAACATTCCATATTTAAAATATCTTAATAAATAGTGTCTGCTTCACATGATACAGGAGTTCGTTTTTGAGAATAGAATAAATGACATTTAGGATAACAGCCTTCTTCCCATGGCGGGAATTTGTTCATGTCCTAGCTGTGACACCGCGATTACAGGTGGCAAAATGGCATCACGGAGGAAGTTAAAGAGAAACTATCATCTGGAGAGTTTAAAACGATACTAAACGAAGGGAAATGTACTGTATGGAGATATTTCTGCTTAGTAGTCGATGCAGATTCTAATTAGGCTGTTGGATATGTCCAATGTAAAAAGTGTGAAGTTTTAATGAAATATGATTGATGCAATCCACTTTCTCAACAACAACATGGATTAAACCTCGATGGTTGGACTATGTAGACAAACGTTGGCGTTTGAAAAGAAAGATCTTCAATGGTAAGACTTGTCTGTTGTGCCTCCTTTGGTGTAGCATATAACGTGAGTTTTATTAAGGCATAGCGTGTGTAATGTGTAGGCTATTTCATTCGGTTTGTTAACCTTTCCTGCTGTCTGTCTCTGACCGTAGTTGGAGATTGCAGGGGAGACTTAATATTACATGTTTTTAACTTCGCTGTTAATTCCCTTTAATTTCCGTCTGCTGCTGGTTAGTAAATAAATGCCACTGTATTCTTTCTGAGGATTTATTCTTCACACACTGGTTAACACTGTTAACTAGCTAAAACAATGCAACAGGTACAATAAGCAAGTAAACACTGAATGTGAGCATGCTTTGAACAATACACTGTGACACTGCAGCACATAAACATACACTCCTGTACCGTTACCGTTATCAATAGCGATCAGTTACAGTAGCTGTATGATAAATGATGAAACGACGCTGGTCAGGCGTCATATACAGCTAGCAAGGTAACTAGATGGTTAGTTAACTGATACAATCTTTCAACAACTACTTGAATCACTGCCAATACTTAGACGTGTGCCTGTTTCAGCTCAGAGTAACATTATAGTAGTTACACATGGCTGTTTCCATTCATAGCAATTTTGACGTAGCATAACCTAGTTCGTAATGCAAACGTTACATCGGTTTTGTTTAGCACGTATCTTCAGTGAAAGTGTTAGCTTGGCTTGTCAATAAATACGATATGGAAATAAAACGTGTGTCTGTCTAAGAGAAAAATAAAAACATGTCGTGGTTACTGTAGGTACACCTGGAATGGTCCATTGTGTTTGACTTCAATCCGTAACTTGCCTATGGGTTCCCCCGGAAGCTACGTCAAGCTTTACCTATCATAAAGTGTAACCTGACGCAATGTTAACCACACCCCCTTTAGCTTGAACAATAGCCGCATCTCCCCAGATGTGACTCTCTCTCTCTCTGTGCCGGCGCCCACCAGGCAAGGACCTCTTCACCTCTCTCCCTTTGGACATCGACCGAGGAGCAAGCCTCTTTGACCTCCTCTCACCTCAGGCATCGCCTGCACACGGTGAAGAGCAACTCTCTTTGTTCTCTCGCAACAAAGACAACTCACTTTTGTCTTACGGCCGACCCACGCCTAAGATCTCTCATCAGTCAACTGACTGCTAAGTGAGACGAAGTAAGTTTAGCGAAAGAAGCTAACAATAGACCTGCTAGCTAAATTGCAGAGGAAAGCAGCTAACAATAGACCTGCTAGCTAACTCTACACAACGGGAACAGAAGGCAAACTGCAACGTTCTGAGCGATCAAATCCTCCGACCTAAACTGCAGGGAAACAGACATCACAGCAAGGACAACTTTCTCCATTTACGGACGGCATCATCTCTTCTCTGCCTCATCCACGTCGGACCAGCACAACACTTTTCCCAAAGGGCTGGTAACTCTGACATTAACTGGGCATTTAGCTATCCTAGCTATTCACAACCTGGCTAAGCATAAATGCAATTGCACATGCAATTGTTCATGTGTTTAACCTGTTTTGTTTACTGAACGTAACTGTTTATATATTTTCATTGTTAGTTGGTAGTTGGCTTCGCCATACCATCTGGGTTATCGTGAGGATTGCTTCTCAGACACATCGGGTCTTGCATGCATCACTAACCATTTCCCTCTTCTAACATGGCATCTTAATCGCGCACGATTACATACACATTGGCCTTCACATAGCCACACACGCGAAGAGAATACTCGAACTTCGCGCTGCATTTAGGCTCGTCCTTGTTCACATCACATGTATGTTCGCGTACGTGCACACACATGCACGCGGAACTACGGTGATCAAACAAAGGAACACACACACACATTCTTTCTGGCGCGCTCCTAACAGCGCAACCCCGAGCCCACCGGCTCACACACACACACACACACACACACACATCCCCACATTCCTTCAATTCATTGGTTAGTTACATTTAGCTAGATTACATATTGTGTGTTATTTTCTTCTCATTGTGTAAATAAATACTTTGATTTATATACGCTGGTTTATTTAATGTTACACAAGAATGGACGTTGCCAACCTCTTCTATTCAGAATTCCAATGACCTTCAATCATACTATTAATAAGTTAACTTTGGTTGTAGTTATTAATTTAATTAGTAATCAGAGTTCCAAATTGATAGTATAATATATTTTATGAGACTGATATATTTAACGAGACTGATTTGTGGATTATCTTTACTTTGACCACCGTGGAGGACCCTACACTTTGTGTGGCGCCCCCTAGGTGTTCAACTTAATTGATCTGCCTTTGTGTTGAATGGTTGATGCCTGTCCAATCGGGTGAGACTACCAACATATTGTTGCTGTTGCAAGGACAGCACCAGTGTGTCTTGGTGGCCCTCGCAAAGACGGTATCACAATTTACATACAATTGCACCCACATTCACCCGGCTCCTGCTCACAGGGTAAGTTACCTACATAGTCTGGTACTCCCATGTGAGGCTGGTACCAATTTCACCTACATAATTTGGTGCCCCGTGTGAGGATAGTACTGTTGGCAATCATTCATTATTGTGCAATATTAATTTCAGGCCAAATTCAGGCCAAATTCAGAATTTTATATTCTAGTGTTAGACTAGGAAAATTGTCATAACACTCACTGCCACTAGTCTGTTATAGGACTAGGCACTAGCTTCACTTACAAATAAGTGCAAAGCTTTATATATCAAATTGAGCTCACAAGCTATTTGATATTTAATTAGTGAACCGTCACTTTCTCTAAACAGTGAAATTCTTAAACTTGCTGTTGCTGCTAGCCATTCAGGTTAAACCTACTCTGTAGGAATTGTGAATTTCTGTCCAGCATTTGAATTCCACGTATTCAATGCAACATTGTCAAGCTGTCAGAATTAACTGTGCTAAATCATCTGCTTCCCTTTTGAATTAAGTCACAGCGTGCCACCGGCCCTGTGAAAGAGAGCTTCTACCTGACTGTTACTGCCTTGCATTCCAGCCAGTGAAAGAAAGAGACTGAGAGAGAGCCACAGCGTGCTACCGGCCCTGTGAAACAACTTGTGCACCTAGCTGTTACCACCACGTGTTCCAGCTTGAGTCTAGCCAAGGTAATATCCTGACTGTTACTGCCCTGCATCTCAGTTAGTGTGCCTAAACTTTTATGCCCACTAGAGCCACTAGATGATGCTGTAGCTATACCACATTCACTGGAAGCTACCCCTCATAGCGTAGGTTACTACACTTTTAGGTTAGGCCAGTGTATTGCCCACGGCACACTGCAAGGTGTCTGCCACTGCAACACCATAGCCAAACACCTAAGTTCAATCCTACTTTACCCTACTTTAGCTTACCCCTCTAGCTAAACGCAACAATGGATAACCCCTGTGTAGAGCAGTTTATCTCTTCCGTAGCACAAAGCCTGAAACCCGGCTACCCTGAACTCATTAACAGTTTGAGCTTCAGTGAATGCAGGAAGGAGATAGACTCTCTACTAAACAACAGGCATGATGCGCAGACTGCATCCAAAGACCCATTGTTAACGTGCTTGCTACTGAACTTTCACAGGCGAACCAGCCTTGCCTTTCAGAGCAATGCAGCATTAGATAAGGAGGTAGAACACCTCAAAGCGCAGAATGCTAGTCTCCTCCACGAAGTACAGACAGCTAGCAAGAAAGCTATGCGCTACCTAGGAGACCTACTCTCAACAGAGTTAGAACTCTGCTCACACAAAGAGGAGCTACTCCAGGTTAGGTCAGAACACCCTGCCCCACCACAGTCGTTTAGCCGATGTGAGTCCGGTTACTCTGATTCACACTCCTCCTTTGATGAAAGGTCTACCCCTCCTTCATTCAGATGGGAACACTTCCCAACTGACCCTCAGTCCTTGGGAATGAAGTCAGCTCCTCAACCTCCACTGAGAGACCGAGGTAACAGCCACCTGACTTCCCATCTGCCCCTAACAGACACTGAAGAAACAGGTAGTTTATCCTCCAGTAGATATACTGCCCATACTTCTTCTCAGCCTCTGATCCATAACACATTCGTCCGTACCCTTCCCTCCGAAGGCAGGACTAGGTCATGTCCAGACTGTTCAGCCTCCTCTCCATACAGCCACGAGAGTGACCACCGCTGTCCAGCATCTGCCTCTCACCCAGAGAGAAGCACATTAGCATGTGATAGACATGTCCGTTCCTATGCTAGAATTACCTCGCCTTCTTCAGAAAAGACCTCACAGAGTCCCCGTCTAGAAGAGCTTGAACTCATAGCTAAGGACATTGAAATGTTTGACCCAGACAACCGTGATCAAGACATTGACGATTACGATAGGGAACTAGACATCAATATGACTGACCTACCCAACGCAAACCAAAGGGAGAAAATTAAACTCATGTGGAAAACCAGCTCTAAAGCAGTCCACAAGTTTATTCAGGCACAACCTCCCATGTGAGGCTGGTACCAATTTCACCTACATTACTTACTTTGACGAGCTGTCGTAGCCTCAGCTATCTTCAGGAGAGTGATGAGGTACGTCTTTCTGCTTAACTTGGTAAAGTAACGTCACACAAGTTCAAGCCAAGTTCACGCTAATGGAGAGAAGCGCCGCGATTGGCCAGGTCTATTAGTGTTCCGCGGCTGGATTGGAGTAAGCTAATGGACTGCTAATGGATTTGGAAGGCGAGGATTGGCCAACTAGAGCCGAGCTGTCCTGATCCAAGTAGGGCCCATAACCCAGAGGTCGATGGATCGAAACCATCCTCTGCTAGTACCTCTTTAAGTGCCACTCCAGTATAGTTCCACGCAAGTTCGCTTTCCTAATCCGCAGTCTGACACCAGGATGAGAAGTACGCCAGGAGGCTTTCAGTGGGGAACACGTAGCCAATTTCATACCCAACAACTCACCCCCTTTAGCAGGTCTCGATATTATCAGCTGCAGTTTCTCACAAGTTTCCAAGCAGGAAAGAAGAGCAGAGTTGCGCAGCTGAAGCGTGCTGGGCCCATAACCTAGAGGTCGATGGATCGGAACCATTCCATTTGAGTGTGTGAGCACAGTTTGACCCTTTTT